>NC_053025.1:107085314-107096776 GCF_003073215.2 Triticum urartu | reverse complement strand
AAGAGGCGGGAGTTTCGCAGCATGATAGACAGAGACGCTAGCTTGAATTTTCGGCATAACAAGGCGCGGCTTGAAATTTCGGAAGAACAAGCTTAACGTGTACCCAAAAAAGACAATTTGCACCTCAACACGCACACACACACACACAAACACCATTTAGACTAGAGTAAGGTACACGTGCATTGCACGCATGAGATTTGGCAACCAAATTATGAATAAATACCACATTATAGCATGCAAGCTTTGAGTCATATATGCATGATGTAGATGTTCGTTTAATTCTTATAGTTCATTTCATTCAAAATCATCTAGTTTTTATAAGAAAGCTAATCTATTTTAAGATTCATGGAATTGTGCGTGCTAAGACATAAAGTAAAAACAAATAATGGCAAATCATGTAGAAAAACATTTGGGCAATTCTGATACGGAAGATTCTAGAACAAATAAGAAGTGCTTGTGTTTTGATGTTTGTGCATTATGCTTAAGTTCAACCATGGAGTCTTCTAGATTATACATGTGGCGAAATCTGGTGGAATCTAGATGATATCCAACGGCCAGTAGTGCTCAAATTTGCCATCTTTGGACCATCGGATTCGCCTCATCCAACGACCATCTTTCAAAGTTAAAGTTACCCGCACACAATATAAAAAAATATAATATAATATATATAGGGGTATAGATATAGATATGTGATGCAAAATTCGTCCATCATCTCCAATTATAATAGTGTGTCCATGCACGGATGCGACGTGGCCAAATGATGTCTGCCATTGGTATCTCAAATTCAAATCAGTCTAACCTTGTTCAATGTGTATACATTACAACATTCTCGTTTCCAAACCACACCGCGCAGATATCTGTTATATTCATGCATGCATGGGTTTCAAACATCAGGATCTCTTATTCAAATACTTGAATTCAACTTTACATTGATTATGACCTCACCTATTCTTTTACACCCACACAGTAGTCTTCTCTTTATAATTGTACCACTAACTTTCTCTCGTGCATGCATGCACACACACTACCAGTCGGCATTATCCATCGCACGCATGCAATCTTTTTCTTCAGGTCGGTCTCCCATGAAGGCACACACCCACACACATCCCCCTCTCCATCATATCGGGCATTCTTTATCTCTCACGCGTGCATGCGCAACGATCGATGTTCCTCTATGTATGTGTGTATATAGCTAGGTCTTTCATAGTTTTCCACACAAACCGATCAATCGATATATCCAGTGAGGTCTCACCCTCTTTCCCATGTCCACATCGATCAATCTATACCTCTCTATATAGGATTAACATATATAGCTAATACACCCACATTAATTATATATCCAACGTCCCCCTCTCATCATCCATGCCTTCCGCTTCATCTCTCAGACGCGTGCACAATGGCGAAGACAGGGGGCAGTAAGGGCCCTGCCCCCTCCCCCCTAACATCACTATATATCGAGGCTAATATGAATGTGATCATTAGACAATTGCTGCTAAAAATGGTTTAAGTTCATGAATTGACCCTCCTCGTAAAGGATTAGCAATGCTTGGCCCCCTAGCTCATTTATTTTTCATGGCTCTCCACTGCGCGCAACAGCGCACGTGTTCGCCCCCTCTCTCTAAATATCGATCTCGCACTTGTGCATTCCTTCATAGTCTCCCTCCACTCGGCCCCTCGCACCATCTTCTAGTCCCCCACCGGATTTTGCCACATGTACAATCTAGCAGACTCCATGGTTGAAACTTAAGCATAATGCACAAACCTCAAAACAACAGTGGTCTTTTTTGTTCTAGAATCTTCCGTATCATAACTGCCCAAACTTTTTTTCTAGTTGAATTGCCATTATTTGTTACTTTATGCTTTACAAGCACAATTCCATGAATCATAAAATAGATTAAAGGGCTTCTTTGATTCAAAGGATTCTCAAAGAATTTTGGAGGATCTAATCATTAGGAATTTTTCCTATCTTGGTTGTTTGATTCGTAAGGATTGTAAACCATAGGAATTTTTCCATATGATTCATTTGCACTAGATTTCATAGGAAACATGCCATCCACTCAAACCTCTTTGAAAGAATTCTGCGTTTTTTCTATGCACAATCAAACACTCGTACAATCCTGTAGGATTCAAGACGACATTCCACTATAATCCCATGTTTTTCCTATTCCCGCGTTCTTAGATTTTTTGTAAAAACTAATTGATTTTGAATGAGATGAACTATAAGAATTAAACGAAGGGCTCCATCAGGCATATATGACTTAGAGCTTACATGCTGTAGTGTGGTATTTATTCATAATTTGGTTGCAAAATCTGATGCGTGCAATGCACGTGTACCTTACTAGTACTTCGAGTAAGTGCAAAACATGTAAATTAGAATACCAATGGCACACTATACAGTGTCTCTGTTATAGTTCATGAAGCCACGTGGCACATGTGGAGGCGTTGTCGCGACCTCCTTGCGTGGATTTGATCACAGTGACGTGCTGCTGGTTCCAGAAGAATGTACTCGTCCTCCGAGCCATACTGGCGGTACATGCACGAAGCGAAGATGTGCACGCACGCCACGCACGCACTCATTCCCTCGCACGCACACGCGGGTACACGGGCGGACGCAATTTTGTACCAAGATCCACCCCATGTGATAATTTGACGCGTGTAAAGTCGTTCACTTCATTGATGGTCAATTAATACAGCGCATGCAAATTGAGTGGACGTGAGGGCGGAAGAAAGACATTATTACTCCACTGCGCGCATGCGAGTAGTTAAATCGTGGGTTGCTAGTAGTACTTCCATTGGTCTCCTTCGTATTTTGTGCCAATTTTTGACAGTAACATAATATTTACGCATTTGAGCAGTGTAGTACTTGAAATTTATGTTCCGCTAAACTCATCGGGAGCCGTTTCGGGCCTCGAAACCAAAACCATCAATTAATCTTTACCTTGTTCCCATCACATTCGAAAGCCTGCTCACACCTACTAGTACGTACCAAACCTGAACGTGTTCCCACTATGCAGGTATTAGTACTAGTGCTAGTACTTAGGTTATAAAAAGGGGAACTACCTAACCGAAAATTACTCTACCTTTCCTCCTCATAAGTGCTTCTTCTTCGTCCGTCGTTGCCATGGCCGGTGAGCAGAGCTCTAGGTCGAGAACTACTCGTAACAAGGGAGCGGCAACCAAGGCTGCGGAAAAAAAAGAGGGCTCGCCGCCACGCAGAGACCTCGAAAGATCTCTCACGGGCAGGCGATGGCTCCCAGGAGCGCCCTAGCCGCGGAGGCGAACATGCCGAGCCGGCGGAGCTGGAGTCGTTATCCCTCGACGGCATGCCCGATCAGCTCAATAAGCACCTCAATAGGAAGGAGTTCATCCAAGTGTCGGTGTCAAAACCGGCGGATCTCGGGTAGGGGGTCCCGAACTGTGCGTCTAGGCCGGATGGTAACAGGAGGCAAGGACACGAAGTTTTACCCAGGTTCGGGCCCTCTTGATGGAGGTAAAACCCTACGTCCTGCTTGATTAATATTGATGATATGGGTAGTACAAGAGTAGATCTACCACGAGATCGGAGAGGCTAAACCCTAGAAGCTAGCCTATGGTATGATTGTTGTTGTGTATGTTGTCCTACGGACTAAAACCCTCCGGTTTATATAGACACCGGAGAGGGTTAGGGTTACACAAAGTCGGTTACAATGGTAGGAGATCTACATATCCGTATCGCCAAGCTTGCCTTCCACGCCAAGGAAAGTCCTTCCGGACACGGGACGAAGTCTTCAATCTTGTATCTTCATAGTCCAGGAGTCCGGCTGAAGGTATAGTCCGGCCATCCGGACACCCCCTAATCCAGGACTCCCTCAGTAGCCCCTGAACCAGGCTTCAATGACGACGAGTCCGGCGCGCAGATTGTCTTCGGCATTGCAAGGCGGGTTCCTCCTCCAAGTACTTCATAGAAGATTTTGAACACAAAGATAGTGTCGGCTCTGCAAAATAAGTTTCCACATATTGCCATAGAGAGAATAATATTTACACAAATCTAATCTGCTGACGTATTCCGTAGTGTGACACACCACGGCCAAGCCTTTATCCGAAGTCGTTTTATTATCCCACCTCAGCGCGTCATGCGAGGCGGTTTCCTTGGCACGTCTTGTTAAAGCAGAGATCGTGTCCCCTTATTCCGGGATTCTCATCAATACGGGCGTGGGTAACCCAACCGCTTCTAGGACTCCTAGATTATAGGCAAGTCCAAACGGACACGGAGAGGACGCTTGATATTCACCCTCTTTATAAAGGGACAAGGCTTTTATTTTTCCCTCCCGTGCTCAATCGAATCCTTCCCCCACCTCAAGCTCAAACGCCCAAAGTTCAGGTCAGGTGCTCCGAACCTTCAGTCATGTCCGGATCTAGCCTTCAAGGCCGATGGGTGCCTTCCTCCGTCACGGAAGAAGACATCAAAAAGTTGAGGGAGGCCAGATATCTGACCGTCGAGATTTTGCATCGGCTGCCTCCCCGAGGGCAGGCCGTCCCCGCCCCCGAACCCAACGAGAACGTCGTGTTCGTTTCCCACTTCCTCCGAGGTCTAGGCCTTCCCCTGGATCCTTTCATCAGGGGTTTGATGTTCTACTACGGGCTAGATTTTCATGATCTAGCTCCGGACTCCTTTCTTCACATCACGACATTTATTGTCGTGTGCGAGGCCTTCCTCCGGGTTACCCCTCACTTTGGCCTATGGCTCAAGACCTTTGAAGTGAAGCCGAAGATGGTCGAGGGGCAACATGCAGCGTGTGGAGGTGCCTCAATACGCAAGATGACGGGAGCTCCGTGGCCCAAAGGTTCCATCCCAGAGGTGTCTGAATTGTGGCAACAGGAGTGGTTCTACATCACGGCTCCTAGAAGTGCCAAGTGGGCGCCCCCCTGTTTTTCGCTCGGGCCCCCCACCACAGCTGATGTCATGGATCAGTAGAGGTCTGAGCTGGGGTCCAGTCAAGGACGTGCCTATACTGCAAGGCCGCATTCGAGATCTCTTCAATGGAGATTTCAGTTTGGTTGCGGTGATACAGGTTATGCTGGTTCATCAAGTCCAGCCTTGCACATGCCGGCCTCTTCGCCTGTGGGAGTTCAATCCTGAGGGACCGCGTGCCATTCAAAATTTTCTCGGCCTAACGCATGAGGAGATGTACAAGTCATTCTTCGGACCTCAGACGGAGTGTCCGGAAATAATCGAGGACATGGGCCTGAGTAGCAACCACACCGCCGAACAGGTAAGGCATCTTCCGGCCGAACATACTTTCTCTACTTTGTTACGAAGTTATCTCTGAGAGTTCGCTTTTTGACCAGGACTGGCTAACAAAGGCGAAGTTGATTCGGTGTTTGGCCCCCCTCCCTGAGGGTTTGGAAAATCTGGTATTGGAAAAGATGCTCCAGACCGCACCTTGCCCGGAGCCCTTGAAGGAAGATACTGTGGAGGATAATACGGGCGGACGCGGGCCCCCAACGCTGCCCATTCTAACCGAGGGAGCGAGCGTCTCCATGAAGGAAGACGACCAGAAGAGGAAAAGGACTGCGCCCGGGGATTCGGAAGCCGAAGCTTCCAAACGGGAGAAGAAGTCTCCCACAGAGGGTCCTACCTTGGGGGGCGCTGTTGCCGCACAAAGTCCGCGGGGGGATCAATTCTCCCGCGAGTCGTAAGTGACCCGAAATACTTTAATAGTACAGATATGCCATCTTTTTCTTCTGAGAAAATAACCACCGCATATATCTTTTGCAGTTCGGGCCTTAGCCCCTCTCAAATGAGCTCGTCTTCGGGGGATCTTCTTCCAGAGATGATGGAGAGCGAAACGCCTCCTCCGGACTCCTCCGCTCCGGAAGCGGGCGACCCTGAAGTGTCGTCGCGGAGGGCCTCTCCGAGTCCGGTGAGGCCAGAAGATAATCCCATTGACCCCCGAAGCTCCCAGTGTCCGGCTCCCGAAGAGAGCAGACAAAAGAGTCTGGCACCGTCTAGTGTGCGATCGGATGTTCTGAGGGAGTTGGTGGGGCGAGCGGCCATCTCAGATGAACACCGTGTGCTGATGAATATGGTGATGGAGAGAATATCGTCCGCCGAAAGCGGATTGCATGAAGCTTTTATGAGTCTACTGACAGGCTTTGAGGTACGTAAAAGAATGTATGATAGTCCTGCACATGCTAGGTGTGCCCTGTGTAGATAGTAGCCCCTGAGACTCTGTTTGTCGTCGGAAACGACGACGAACAGAGGATCATATTCCCAGGTAATAACCATACTGCCTCTATGTGCAGGTGATGGAAGCTCCGGTGGCTAGCCGGACTAGCGAGTTTGCCCATTTAGAACGGCAGTTGGATGCGGCAGACGCCGACATCGAGCTTGTTAACAAAAGGCTTGACGAGGCACAGGGTAAGTGTCATTATCTGGTAAACGCCACATAGGAAGAGCAGCATGATGCCAGTATCTTTAATATGTTGTGACTGCAGATGGAGCTGCCACTGTTGAAGCCTTGCGGGCAGAACTTGCCCGAGCCAAGGAACAAGCGAGGTTGGGTAATGCGGCTGCTTTGAAGGCGGCCGAAGAGTTGCAAGCCGAGAAGGCCGCGCATGGCGAGAGCCGAGACAAGATGGCCATAGAATTAAAAGCCGCCGCCGACCGTTGCCGGGTTCTTGAAAAGGAAAACCAAGCGAAGGCATCGGACCTTGAGAAGGCTGCTGCGACGAAAAAGGACCTCCGCTCTGCTATGAGGGCAAAGAAGGAGGAGCTGCGGGAAGCCGGGGATATTGTAGCTGGGAAATCCTTTATGTTGCGGAGGAAGTTCGGAGATCCACGGTATGCCCCTCTGGATCGGCTGTGGAGTTCGGAGGATGTATATATGGATTTGGCGGCGAGCGCTGCCGATGCGGCCAAGTATTTCCAGGGTCAGACGGACCGTGAAGTAGACCAGCTGTTTTGGAGACAATTCCATTCTCCCGAGCGTCCGCTTTCATTGACTGACCAATTAGCCGAATGGGCCGAACTAAATAGGTTGTCCGGACTCTCCATGAGGTCTGTTGTGGATCAGCTATGGCCGGAAAGGTCAAAACCGAACAGCTATTTCAGCTTGGTGCAGCAGTTCCTTGACGTGGTGCCCGCGCATTAATGCGATGAAGAGGTCGGCGTGCATAGAGGGCGCACGGATGGCCTTTGCCCGTGTTAAAGCATACTGGGCGGAGATGGATGCTACCACTGTTGCAGCGCGGGATTCGGCCATAGGTCGAAGGGCTGCTGAGCACTACTTTGAAGAAGTTCTTGAGGGTGCTCGTTTGATAGAGACCCAGTGCTCAAAAAATATTATGTTTGAGTGATATGTAATCTCATTGTAAGCGAAATGCTTTTATAAATTTTTATAAGGCTATTTTTATACTTTTGCCTGAAAGTAATATGATGCCTCTGGGGCGGTTTACTATACATGTGTATAACCTGAAAGATTGCAGTCGTCGGCTTCAGCCCCCACGCATATAATGCGGAGGTGCTCGCAAAACGCGTTCACACTTAACCCAACGTCTTGGTCCTATTAAGGAGGTGATAGCGCGAGCGAGCGAGGCAACCGGACTATAATGCTTTAACACTTTCACTTAGCCATGGAGTTTGACAGTGGGGCTACTAGATAGCCCCTGGTGGCTCCGCACTCTCCGATTCCGGGGTGCGTACATGCCTGGCCGGGAAACGGCCCTTCGTTAAGGCGGAGGAATTCTAACATTCCCAAGGTCATCGAGTGGTTGACCAGTCTCACGCTATATCATGACAGTCAGTTTTCGGCTTTCTCTACTGAGGTGCTCGTCCGGATGAACCAGGGCACAATCGCAGTAGTTCTCCTGGTGCTACCTTAGCCGGATAGCGGAACGTAAGGCACCAAAACACAGGAGCCGGGCAAACCCAACATTTGACCAAAGACATGATTCGGAGCTGATGCATATAGGGCCAAACTCGCGACGCCGAACACTCCCTAAGGTATTCGGTCTTTGTGGTATAAACCGGGCCTAAATAATGGCCTTTGTAAGAAGCCCCTTGTGTCAGGTACGTGCATTATTCTGGCGTGGCCACATGCCAAGACGTCAGCATCCTTCTCAACGGTGGATATGTATCAACAAGAGACAGTAAAAAAGGTTTACGCAGGGTCTTAATCTAAAAAGAATCCTTGGAGCGGGTCCCTGCTGCACGTCTGCGCCTGTGTCTCCGTTGTGCCGTATCCTGGACGGGTGTAGCACGATGATCGTTCTATAAAAAAGAGGAAGTTAAGTGAAAAAGTTGTCATGCAAAAAGATAGTTTTTAAAGAAACCATGTGTAATTCAAGATGATAAGAAATTGCCACTTGTCTACGCGCGTTGAGCCCTTGTATTGACGAATAGGGGTGTGACCACTTATTTATGTATAAATAGATGCGCCGGACTTGATTAGTTGTATCTGAGGTCTTGACGACCTATTGGATGCTTTCGTTTGTCCGGGCGCTTTTAGTGTGCGGCGGCCAAGGCACCCTCACTCTCTTCGGCGCGCAGAGATCACTTGATATCTCCATGCACTGTAATGATGCCACGTGGACCGATCATCTTGAGTGTGAGGGAGGCGTAGTGTGGTATTGCATTAAAGCGACCGAAAGCTTCGCGTCCGAGCAGTGCTTGATAGCCACTTTGAAACGGAGTGATGTGGAAAGTTAAATGCTCGCGACGGAAGTTATCGGGGGCGCCGAATATAACTTGTAGTAAGAGGGAGCCCATACAATGAGCCCCTGGGCCTGGCGTTACTCCTTTAAAGGTAGTATTGCTATGGCGAATTTGTGTTGGGTCTCACCCCATCGCGCGGATTGTATCCTGATATACTAGCTTTAGGCTACTGCCGCCGTCCATCAAGACCCTTGTGAAGTGATATCCGCCAATTACTGGGTCTAATACCAGATCAGCCCAACTTCGTGTCGGATACTTGCTGAGTAATCGCGATGATCGAAAGTGATCGGTTGAGATGACCAGCGGCAGGACTTCGTAGTGATAGGCACTTGGGTATACTTTCCTGGGAGTGCCGTATTGTTTTTCCCTTGATTATGTGTAACATGTTTACTGTTTTGACTTCTGGTGGAAATTTCTTTTGTTCCACCGTGTCTTGCTTGGGAGGCTCGTCCTCGTCTTCACTTGGTGTGTCCTCCCCCTTATGTACAGTGTTGAGCTTGCCGGACTGCTTGAAGACCCAACATTCTCTATGGGTATGATTAGCAGGTTTACCAGGAGTACTATGCATCTGACATACTTGGTCCAGAATTTTGTTAAGGCTGGACAGTTCATCCCTGGTGCCTTTAGGTGGCTTTTGACCTGGCCGAGAGCTTTTGAATCCGGCATTTACTGTCGTGCTCTTCGTGCTGTCTTCTTTATTCCGGCGTTTTTTATTGCTGTTGCGCCGTGATTTCCCATTTCCATCTCTAACTTCATATGTACTGGGGTCGCTGGGGCTGCACTTGGCTAGCCAGCTGTCCTCCCCCGCGCAAAAGCGGGTCATGAGGTTTGTTAGTGCGGCCATCGTTCTCGGCTTATTTTAGCCGAGGTGTCTAGCGAGCCATTCGTCACGGACGCTATGCTTAAAAGCTGCTAAAGCTTCGACGTCCGGGCAGTCAACAATCTGGTTCTTTTTAGTAAGAAACATGTTCCAAAGCTTTCAGGCTGACTCTCCAGGCTGTTGAGTTATATGACTCAAATCGTCCGCATCCGGAGGTCGGACATAAGTCCCTTGAAAATTTGCCCGAAAGGCGTCTTCGAGCTCTTCCCAACTTCCGATGGAGCTTTCGGGGAGTCCTTTGAGCCAGTGACGAGCTGGCCCTTTGAGCTTGAGGGGTAGGTACTTGATGGCGTGGAGATCATCTCCTCGAGACATATGGATATGAAGGATGTAGTCATCAATCCAGACCCCAGGGTCTGTTGTTCCGTCGTATGCCTCTATGTTTACGGGCTTGAATCCTTCTGGAAATTCATGGTCCAGCACCTCATCGGTGAAACATAGGGGGTGTGCGGCACCCCTGTAGTTGGGTGTACTGCATTGTTCGGATGTTTGTTGTATTGCATTGTATGCTGGGGTGCGCTTGCGTGGTCCATAGATGGATCTTGTTACGCCGTCCTTTGGGTGCGAGCCCTCGCATTGGTTGCGTGTTGTAAGGTGAGCGGTGTTGTATGCCGCTCTGTATTGGTAGAGGGGTCGTCTATCCGACCAGGTGGCTGCTTCGATATTTGGCTGTGGGGGTTCGGAGGCCTCCTCGTCGAATTCGGGTAGCAGCTTCCGCTTCGGGTAGCTCTTGAAGGGGCGATTGTCGCCGTACCTTGCTGCAGTGCTGAGTATTTTACTCCATCTGAATTGGAGTGTGTCTTGCGCGGCCTTGAGCCTTTGCTTCTGCTTTTTCAGGCTCCTCACGGTGGCAACAAGGCTTTTACGTGTAGTCTGTTGCTCCGGGTGTCTGTCCGGCGTTATGTCGTCCGGACCATTATCCTTGATAGGATTTGTTTGTTCGGTTTGATTATCCGGATTGCCGTTGTCTGGCAGCGGTTTGCCCTGCTCCAGCGTTGGGTCTGTGTGATTGCTATTTCTATCGAGGCGGGATTACTGCTTTTCGAGGGAACATGCCTTCGGTGCGTCCTTTTGCTCCTCGTCGTCATCTTTTGGTGCGTCCACCATGTATACGTCATACGACGAGGTGGCGTTCCAGGGCCCAATAGGCGCTGGTTCTTCATCGTCTCCTTCATCGGCGTCCATACCGTCGATGTCTCCGGAGTCGAAGTCGAGTATGTCGGTTAAATCATCGACAGTGGCTACAAAGTGTGTGGTGGGTGGGCCTTGAATTTCTTCATCGCCCGCATCCCAATCTCGCTGACCATAGTCCGGCCAGGGCTCTCCTGATAAAGAGAGAAACTTCACCGACTTTAGGATATCGCCCAAAGGCGAGTGCTGAAAGATGTCCGTGGCAGTGAACTCCATGATCGGCGCCCAATCGGATTCGATTGGCAGGGGCGCGGAGGGTCCGGAGTCCGGAGAGGAGTCCGGCTCCTTGGAGTCACGACTCTCGCAGGGTACAGGGCTGGTGCTTGGCTCAATCGCCGTTGGGGTCGTAGCCCCCGAGGTGGCGTCCAACCGCCCATCCTCGATCGGTGCAGTTGGCTCCAAATTAAGGGTCGGAGCCGATGCGGGTGCGGCCTCCAGGGCACTGTTCGGCGGCAGAGCTAGATCATGCTCGTCGTGATAGTGCGGCGCACTTGGCAGTGGCTCAAATCCGTCGAAGATCAAGTCCCCGCGGATGTCAGTGTAGTTTAAACTTCCAAATCTGACCTGACGGCCAGGGGCGTAGCTTTCGATCTGCTCCAGACGGCCAAGCGAATTGGCCCGCAGTGCGAAGCCGCCGAAGACGAAGATCTGTCCGGGGAGGAAGGTCTCACCCTGGACTGTCGTGGGCAGCAGTTC
>NC_053025.1:106286758-106417349 GCF_003073215.2 Triticum urartu | reverse complement strand
CGGATTTTGCGTTCCTTACGCGGTTGGGTTATAATGGGAACCCCTTGACAGTCCGCCTTGAATAAAACTTCTCCAGCAATGCCCAACCTTGGTTTTACCATTTGCCACCTAGCCTTTTCCCTTGGGTTTCGCGGACTCAAGGGTCATCTTATTTTTAACCCCCCCGGGCCAGTGCTCCTCTGAGTGTTGGTCCAACCTAGAGCACCGTGCGGGGCCGTCCCTTGGAAACTTGGGTTACGTTGGCTCCCGTACGCTTAGCTTATCCGGTGTGCCCTGAGAACGAGATATGTGCAGCTCCTATCGGGATTTGTCGGCACAGCGGGCGGTGATGCTGGACTTGTTTTACCATTGTCGGAGTTGTCTTGAGTAATCGAGATACCGAGTCTGATCGAAACATCTTGGGAGGAGGTCTATTCCTTCGTTGACCGTGAGAGCTTGTCATGGGCTAAGTTGGGACTCCCCTGCAGGGATTGAACTTTTGAAAGCCGTGCCCGCGGTTATGGGCAGACGGGAATTTGTTAATGTCCGGTTGTTAAAAAACTTGAACCTTAATTAATTAAAATGAATCAACTGAGTGTGTTACCGTGATGGCCTCTTCTCGGCGGAGTCCGGGAAGTGGACACGGTGTTGGAGTAATGTTTGCGTAGGTTGCTCTCTAGTTTCACGCTCGCGCTTTGCCTCCTCTTCTCGCTCTCTTTTGCGAATAAGTTAGCCACCATACTTGCTAGTCGCTTGCTGCAGCTCCACTCATATTTTTACCTTGCCATACCTATAAGCTTAAATAGTCTTGATCGCGAGGGTGTGAGATTGCTGAGTCCCTGTGTCTCACAGATTACTATTACACCAGATGCAGGGCCTGATGATTCTGCTCCAGGAGACGCGTATGAGCTCAAGTGGGAGTTCGACGAAGACTCTCAATGTTACTATGTTTCCTTTCCCGATGATCAGTAGTGGTGCCCAGTTGGGGATGAACGGGACCGTGTCGCTTGTTGGGTTCTCTTTTATTTTGGCGCCGTAGTCGGGCCATGAGTGTTTGTATGTTGTAATGTTATTTATGTACTTGATTGGCGTGGCGAGTGTAAGCCAACTATGTTATCTCCCCTTTTATTATCATATTACATGGGATGTTGTGAAGATTGCCTAACTTGCGACATATGCCTTCAATGCAATTATGTCTCTAAGTCGTGCCTCGACACGTGGGAGCTATAGTCGCATCGAGGGTGTTACAAGTTGGTAATCAGAGCCTTCCCCGACCTTAGGAGCCCCATTGCTTGATCGTTTTTAGCGGCCGAGTTGTGTCTAGAAAAATGTTTTGAGTCATTTAGGAATTATATATCGGAGAGTTTAGGAATTCTTTTTACTCCCCAGTCTCCTCATTGCTCTGGTAAGGCATCCTGACGTAGAGTTTTGACTCTTCTCTTCTCAAATTTCACTAAATTTTTTTAGGATCACGCGGGTATCTTGGAATCGTTCCGATGGTTTTATGATGAGAACATTGTCTTGGTGCCTCCTGTCAGGGGTTTAGTGGAAGTGTCCCGGGGAGTTGAGCTCTGAGGTGTTGTCATCATAATTTTATCGTTGCAGTTCTGGAATACCTGAGTTTAGTACGCCGACATCGAAAATCTCTTTTATGCAGTTCGTTGGTGAGATAACCTCGACGCCACCCAGTACTGGGGTGGGAGTTCGGGAGTATCGCCATAACTTGTATAACGGATGCTTTTCGAAGGTTGAGGTAGATGGTTTCCGAAGGTTTCTTGGTTATGTGTTGAAGGATGGATACAGCTGGATGTAGGAATTTCTAGTTTGGGTGAGATATTATGCTTCCCCTGTATTCCCAACACCTGATTGCATAACCGGAAAGGTTCGGGAGTTTCATAGGTGGGAATTCTAGTAGCTCTAGTTCTTCTTCCACGGATATTGGTTTGAGATTGGGATTTCTTACTGATTATTCGTTCCTGATCCGTACCTTGTTGATTTATTTCTCTACCTTAATTCTACGTGGCTTCTCAATTTATGGATATGTGACCATTTCAAGAGGAATGCATTCGTTCATTTTGTTCGGATGTGAAGACTATATGTTGCAATTTTCATTCCGTTGGATTCAGCTTCAATATTTGTCTGTCAATGTGCTAATGGTGGTCAACCTCTTCAGGATGGCTCCTCCAACGTGCACGACTCCGAATCCTGATCCGCCACCACCTCCCCCTCCTCCGGAGGCATGACAAGCTGTGATGGCCGCAACCAATGCAAACACACAGTTGATCATGCAAATTCTTCAAGAGCGCAATCAAGGCAACCAAGGGAATCAAGGCAGCAATCAGAATCACTTTGCTACACTCAACCAGTTCCTTGCTAACGGGCCAAAGACTTTCAGCAATTGTGTTGAGGCAACCGATGCTGACGATTGGCTTGTGGATCTGTGTAAGCATTTCGAGTGCAGTAACGTCAGGCCTGAGGACTTTGTCAAGTTCGCTTCCTTCCAACTCAAAGATCAAGCTGCAGAATGGTTCCAGCAGTACAAGGACTCCAGAGGTGGACGTGTTATCACTTGGGATGATTTCCGTCGAGATTTCAGGGCTCATCATATTCCCAGAGCGTGGTTGAAAGCAAGCATGAGGAATTCCGCAATCTGAAGCAAGGCTCTTTGTCTGTCTATGACTACAACAAGTTGTTCCAGAAGCTCGCCCGCTTTGCCAAGCAGGACGTCCCTGATGAGAAGAGCATGATATATCAGTTCAGGGGTGGTCTCAGAGAAGATATTCAGCTAGCTCTTGTCCTCTTTGAACCCTTGAGATACGATGAGTTCTACAACATGGCATTTAAGCAAGAGGCTGCTCAGTTGAAGTGTGATGCTTCCAAGAAGCGAGTCAGAGATGTTACTCCTTCTCCCTCTACTCAAGTTGCCAAGCAGCAGAAGTATTGGCTTCCTCCTCCTCCGTTCCGTCAGCCGTATCAGCAGAAGAGCAAAGGTGGCAGTGGTTCTTCCCACCCACCCAACCCTGGCTTTCAGAAGAAGACTTCGTCTCAAGCTCCAAGATCGAGTGCTCCGTATCACCGTCCGCTTTCAGAGGTCAAGTGCAACAAGTGCCAACAGAAGGGTCACTATGCCAACAAGTGTTTCAACCAGAGGCGTCTTCCTCCTCCTCCTCCTGTCAGATCGGCAAGTACAGCTGTGGTCAAGCATAACCCCAAGCACGCCAAGGTCAACTTGATGAATGCAGCTCAGGCAGAGGACTCGTCAGATGTGATCATGGGTAACTTTCCAGTTAACTCTTTTCCAGCAAAAGTTCTTTTCGACACTGGTGCATCGCATTGTTTCATGTCAAGATCATTTGTCTCCAAGCATGACTTCGTTTCACAAATGTTGGGTAAACCTATGGGAGTGGTTTCTCCGGCTAAGTCTATGAGGGCTACTTCAATAGTCCCGGATGTTTCTATCATGATGGGTGATTTCAAGTTTCTGGCTTCTCCAATGGTTCTTGGTAACTCGGATATTGATCTTATTCTCGGGATGGATTGGCTTTCTAAGCACAAGGCTCAGCTTGATTGTGCAGCCAGGCAAATTCAATTAACTCATTCATCTGAGGATGTAATTGTCTTTGCCGCGAATGACGATACCATCCGTCTGTTTTCTCTCAATGAGAAGGGTGAACTCGATGCTATCTCACAAATTCCAGTCGTTTGCGAATATCAAGACGTCTTTCCAGAAGAGCTCCCAGGAATGCCTCTGCACCGGCCAGTTGAATTTGTTATTGATCTTGAGCCTGGTACGGAACCTGTGTGCAAACGTCCTTACAAGCTCGGACCTGAAGAGTTGAAGGAGCTGAAGAAGCAACTCGATATTCAAGAGAAAATGGGTCTCATCCGGCCTAGTTCTTCTCCGTGGGGTTGTGGTGTTCTTTTTGTGAAGAAGAATGATGGAAAGGACCGACTTTGTGTTGATTACCGTCCAGTGAACAAGAAGACCATCAAGAACAAATACCCACTTCCCAACATCAATGAGCTGTTCGAACAACTCAAAGGTGCCCAAGTATTCTCCAAGCTTGATCTCCACATGGGTTATCATCAGATTCGAATCCGTGAGCAAGATATTCCCAAGACGGCCTTCAGGACAAGCTTTGGTTCATATGAATACACTGTCATGTCTTTTGGTCTCGTCAACGCTCCTCCGACGTTCTCTCGCATGATGAACTTCATCTTCAACACCTACACCAATGACTTCGTTTTGGTCTATCTCGACGACATTTTGATTTTCTCGAAGAACAAGGAAGATCATGCCAAGCATTTGCGTTTGGTTCTTGATAAGCTCAGGGAACATCAGTTCTACGCCAAGTTCTCCAAGTGTGAATTTTGGCTCGATGAGGTTCTTTATCTTGCTCATATCATCTCTGCCAAGGGCATTGCCGTGAATCCTGAGAAGGTGTCTGCAATTGTGAATTGGGAACCTCCTCAGAACATGAAGCAACTCCGCAGTTTTCTCGGTCTCGCAAGCTATTGCCGAAGATTCGTTGAAAACTTTTCTAAGATCGCGAAGCCTCTCTAATCTTCTCCAGAAGCACGTCAAGTACGTTTGGTCTCCGGAGTGTGACATTGCTTTCAACACTTTGAAAGAGAAATTGATCACTGCTCCAGTTCTCACTCCGCCTGATGAATCCAAGCCGTACGAGGTCTTTTGTGATGCCTCTCTCCAAGGTCTTGGCGCAGTATTGATGCAAGAGAAGAAAGTTGTTGCTTATACATCTCGCCAGTTGAAGCCTAATGAGAAGAACTACCCCACTCATGATCTCGAGTTGGCGGCAGTTGTGCATGCTCTTTTGACTTGGAGACATCTTCTATTGGGAAGAAAAGTGGACATTTTCACTGATCACAAGAGTCTCAAGTACATCTTCACTCAGCCTAATCTCAACCTCAGGCAAACTTGATGGGTCGAAATGATTCAAGAGTATAATCCGAGTATCGAGTATACTCCAGGCAAGGCCAATGTGATTGCTGACGCTTTGAGCAGGAAGGCTTACTGCAACAGTCTGATTCTCAAGCCTTATCAACCCGAGCTTTGTGAAGCTTTCCGCAAACTTAATCTGCAAGTTGTTCCTCAAGGTTTCCTCGCCAACCTTCAAGTCTCTCCTACCTTGGAAGACCAGATTCGCCAAGCCCAGCTTCTTGATGCTATGGTGAAAAAGGTGAAGATTGGGATTGCCAAGAGCTAGTCCAAGTACAAGTGCTACCGCCTTGATGACAAGGACACTCTCTTCTTCGAGGATCGTATTGTGGTACCCAAAGGTGACCTCCGTAAAGTGATCTTGAACGAGGCTCACAATTCTCTCCTCTCCATCCACCCGGGGAGCACGAAGATGTATCAGGATCTCAAGCAGGCTTATTGGTGGACTCGAATGAAGCGCAAGATTGCTCAATTCGTGAATGAATGTGATGTCTGCAGAAAAGTGAAGGCAGAACACCAAAGGCCAGCAGGTCTCCTCCGACCTCTTGCCATTCCAGAATGAAAGTTTGACCACATTGAAATGGACTTCGTGACTGGCTTTCCAAAGTCCAAGCGTGGCAATGATGCTATATTCGTTATCATCGATAAACTCACCAAAGTGGCTCACTTTCTGCCTATCAAAGAGTCGATCACTGCAGCTCAATTGGCGGAACTCTATACCTCTCATATTGTCTCTCTGCACGGTATTCCACAAGTGATCTCTTCAGACCGTGACAGCATCTTTACCTCGAAGTTTTGGGATTCTTTTTAGAAGGCCATGGGCACGAACATCCGCTTCAGCACAGCTTTCCATCCTCAAACTAGCGGTCAAGTCGAGCGTGTCAACCAGATTCTTGAAGATATGCTCAGGGCTTGTGTGATCTCCTTCGGCATGAAGTGGGAGGATTGTCTTCCTTATGCTGAATTCTCCTACAACAACATTTTTCAAGCAAGTTCGGGCAAGGCCCCATTTGAAATTCTGTATGGCAGGAAGTGTCGTACCCCTCTCAACTGGTCTGAAACCGGTGAACATCAGCTTTTGGGTAATGACTTAATCACAGAGGCAGAGGAAATGTGCAAAGTAATTCGTGATAACCTCAAAGCAGCCCAATCCCGCCAGAAGAGCTACTATGATAGTAAACACCGTGATTTGGCCTTCGAGATCGGAGATCATGTTTACCTCCGCGTCTCCCCTATGAAAGGTACTTGTCGCTTCGGTATCAAAGGGAAGCTTGCCCCTAGATACGTGGGACCTTTCAAGATTGTCAGCAAGAGAGGCGACCTCGCCTATCAACTCGAGCTTCCTTCAAACTTTGCAAATGTTCATGACGTGTTCCATGTCTCTCAGCTTCGAAAGTGCTTCAAGACTCCTGACCGCATCGTCAACTTCGAGGACATCGAGCTCCAAGAAGATCTCTCTTATCGTGAGCACCCAGTTGCTATTCTTGAAGAGACTGAATGCAAGACTCGCAACAAGTCAATCAAATTTCTCAAAGTCAAGTGGTCACACCATTCCAACCACGAAGCTACCTGGGAACGCGAGGATCACCTCCGTTCTGAGTACCCGGCGTTCTTTCAGTCCTAGATCTCGGGACGAGATCCTTTCGTAGTGGTGGAGTGTTGTAAAACCCCGGATGTAACTTTCCCAATTTGTATTCCAACTCTTGCCGTTTCCGGTGTTAAGTGATGTTTATTTCCTCGGGTTCAGGTTTTGTCTCCGTGTGTTGTTGTCGTTGTCATGCATCTCATATCATGTCATCATGTGCATTGCATTGGCATACGTGTTCGTCTCATGCATTCGAGCATTTTCCCCGTTGTCCGTTTTGCATTCCGGCGCTTCGTTCTCCTCCGGTGGTCGTTTCTAGCTTTCTTTCGTGTGTGGGGATTAAACATTTCCGGATTGGACCGAGACTTGCCAAGCGGCCTTGGTTTACTACCGGTAGACCGCCTGTCAAGTTTCGTATCATTTGGACTTCGTTTGATACTCCAACGGTTAACCGAGGGACCGAAAAGGCCTCGTGTGTGTTGCAGCCCAACACCCCTCCAATTTGGCCCAAAACCCACCAAACTCTGCTCCATCATCTAGATCGTTCGATCACGATCGCGTGGCCGAAAACCGCACCTCATTTGGACTCTCCTAGCTCCCTCTATGCCTATTTAAACACCCCCACGATTTTCGGATCTCCTCCTACCTCTGAAACCCTAAAAAAATCCCCTCGCGCGCCGCCGGACAAGATCTGCACCGACGGACACGTCCGAATTCAGCTCCGTCGCCACGTGTCGCCTCGTCATTGGTCGGTCCCCGCGCCCACATCGCCTCAGCCGCCGCGGCCCGGGCGAGCCCGAACCGGGCCCCCGCGCGGCCCGTTCCCCGCGCCGCCCGACCGCCTCGCTGCACCGCCCGCCTCCTCTCTCCGCGGCCGAGCCGCCTCCCCGTCGACGAGCCACCGCTGCCTCTCCACGCCGGCGCCGCGTGCCGCAGCTCCTCTGACCGCCGCCACCATCGCCGCGTCCTCCGCCGCCGCCAGCCCGCGGGCGCCGCCCCGCGCCGCTGCTGCCGTCTCGCCGCCGCCCCGGCCGCCGGCGCCCCGCGCCGTGGAGGCCGCCCCGGCCGCCGGCGCCCCGCGCCGTGGAGGCCGCCCCGGCCATCTCCCCCTCCGGCCGCCGCCCTTCCCGTCGCCGGCGAACCTCGGTTCGTGCGCCCGCCGAAACCCTAGATCTGGAGGGTAAAAATTTCGTCTAAGTCCCTGATAATTTTAGTTCAAGTGCTCATGTTCACGACTCCGTAACTTTGCATCGGTAGCTCTGATTCATGCATATAGCATATCAAAATGTTCATCTCAGAGAGTACATAATTTCATTCCATTGCATCATTTTCATTGGAGCTCATCTTGATGCCCGAAATGCCGTTAGAAGAGGGCTACTTGAGTAAATTGTCAAAACTGCTACTCCGTTTAGCACTTTTGTCATTTTTGCCATGATTATTGTGTGCATGCTATGCCCATGAGTTCTACTTGTATTTTGTTAAGGGTTTTGTCATCTTTCCAGAGGTGCAACCCATGTATTTTTGTGATGAGTGTGGTGACTTGTGCAAGCTTGCAAAGTGGTGCACTTGCTAATTCTGTTTTCAGGGACTTAGTAATTTCACTAAGTCCTGGCACTGTTTATCTCATGTTGTCATATGTTCATGTTGTTTCCTAGTGATCCGTGCCTCTTTTGAGGATGATCAGTAAGGATGTTTTATTAATATTTTAGTTCTCTATCCATCCATGTCTTTGTTTGCAATTATGGAGCACCCTAGCTTGAGTCAATCGAGCTCTACTTTAGCTACTTTGTGAATCTGGGCAGATTGTCAACTTGTTTGCAATTTTGCCAGTGATGTTGTAGTTGATCCGTGTATGCTATGCTATTGTTCTTGCCATGTCTAGCTTGAATTTTGTGCCTTCTTGTTAGTTGTATGCTTTTCTTGCCCCGACTTGCACCATAGTGAGTGCATCGAGCTCGTAAACATGCCTACTTGAGTTATATTTCAGCATGTGCCAGTTTTCACTAAGTCTGAAAACTGATTATGTTTTTGTTATGTTCACATGTTTGCAATTGTATTTTCTGATCCTTTTTGGCTCAAGGTCACTAAGGGACTTTTGTTAAGCTCTTTGAGTAGCTCTATTCCATGCTTTACTTTGCCATGTTCAGATCCTGTAGCAGGTAGTTTTGTTGCTCCGAAGAGGGCTACCTGATCTGAAATTCCAGACAAGTGTTAATTTCACTAAGTCTGAGATCTGTTTGTCATTTGCATTTTTGCCATGCTTGTTTGAAACTGTTAATGGATGAATTGGCCGTGGCTCAGTGCTAGACTTTTGTTAAGCATCTTGTGTGCATCCCTGCCATGTATTTTGTTGTCATGTTTGGGTGCTGTAGCATGTTCATCTCATTGGATTTAGATGCCTACTTGCTGAAAATCGCAGACCGGTGTCATTTTGAATCGCTTGCCATTTCCAAACCGTAACTCCGATTCCAGCGTTCTTTATATCGTTTTCAAGCGATTTCATCTCATATTTACAGTGGCACACTTGGAATTCCAAGTTTAGGCCAGGTTCATGCATTTTCTGTCATATCTTGCATTTTGCATCCCGCATCGCATCCCGCATAGCATACCATCTTTGCATTGTGTTGTTTGAGTTTGCACGTGGTTGATTGTGTCCTTGTTGCTTGTTTGGGTAGAGCCGGGAGATGAGTTTGCTAACGAGGAGCCCGTTGAGCTTGCTTTCGAGGATCCAGTCAACTCTGACAACTGTGCATGCAAGATGATCATACCCTCGAAATCACTACTATCTTTTCTATGCTAGTTTGCTCGCTCTTTTGCTATGCCATTGCTACGATGCCTACCTCTTGCTTGCAAGCCTCCCAAATTGCCATGTCAAACCTCTAACCCACCATGTCCTAGCAAACCGTTGATTGGCTATGTTACCGCTTTGCTCAGCCCCTCTTATAGCGTTGCTAGTTGCAGGTGAACATTGGAGGCCGTTCCTTGTTGGAACATTTATTTACTTGTTGGGATATCATTATATTACTTTGTTATCTTAATGCATCTATATACTTGGTAAAGGGTGGAAGGCTCGGCCTCTCGCCTAGTGTTTTGTTCCACTCTTGCCGCCCTAGTTTCCGTCATATCGGTATTATGTTCCCGGATTTTGCGTTCCTTACGCGGTTGGGTTATAATGGGAACCCCTTGACAGTCCGCCTTGAATAAAACTTCTCCAGCAATGCCCAACCTTGGTTTTACCATTTGCCACCTAGCCTTTTCCGTTGGGTTTCGCGGACTCAAGGGTCATCTTATTTTAACCCCCCCGGGCCAGTGCTCCTCTGAGTGTTGGTCCAACCTAGAGCACCGTGCGGGGCCGTCCCTTGGCAACTTGGGTTACGTTGGCTCCGGTACGCTTAGCTTATCCGGTGTGCCCTGAGAACGAGATATGTGCAGCTCCTATCGGGATTTGTCGGCACAGCGGGCGGTGATGCTGGACTTGTTTTACCAGGATTGAACTTTCGAAAGCCGTGCCCGCGGTTATGGGCAGATGGGAATTTTTTAATGTCCGGTTGTTAAAAAACTTGAACCTTAATTAATTAAAATGAATCAACTGAGTGTGTTACCGTGATGGCCTCTTCTCGGCGGAGTCCGGGAAGTGGACACGGTGTTGGAGTAATGTTTGCGCAGGTTGCTCTCTAGTTTCACGCTCGCGCTTTGCCTCCTCTTCTCGCTCTCTTTTGCGAATAAGTTAGCCACCATACTTGCTAGTCGCTTGCTGCAGCTCCACTCATATTTTTACCTTGCCATACCTATAAGCTTAAATAGTCTTGATCGCGAGGGTGCGAGATTGCTGAGTCCCTGTGGCTCACAGATTACTATTACACCAGATGCAGGGCCTGATGATTCCGCTCCAGGAGACGCGTATGAGCTCAAGTGGGAGTTCGACGAAGACTCTCAACGTTACTATGTTTCCTTTCCCGATGATCAGTAGTGGTGCCCAGTTGGGGATGAACGGGACCGTGTCGCTTGTTGGGTTCTCTTTTATTTTGGCGCTGTAGTCGGGCCATGAGTGTTTGTATGTTGTAATGTTATTTATGTACTTGATTGACGTGGCGAGTGTAAGCCAACTATGTTATATCCCCTTTTATTATCATATTACATGGGATGTTGTGAAGATTGCCTAACTTGCGACATATGCCTTCAATGCGATTATGTCTCTAAGTCGTGCCTCAACACGTGGGAGCTATAGTTGCATCGAGGGTGTTACACCAAACCAAACGGATAATTCGAAGAGACTTGCAAAGATAACCAATCATACATAAAAGAATTCAGAGAAGATTCAAATATTATTCATAGATAGACTTGATCATAACCTACAATTCATCGGTCTCAACAAACACACCGCAAAAAGAAGATTACATCGAATAGATCTCCACAAGAGAGGGGGAGAACTTTGTATTGAGATTCAAAGAGAGAGAAGAAGCCATCTAGCTACTAACTATGGACCCGAAGGTCTGAGGTAAACTACTCACACTTCATCAGAGAGGCTATGATGATGTAGAAGCCCTCCGTGATGACGGCCCTCTTCCGGCGGAGCTCCGGAACAGGCCCCGAGATGGGATCTCGTGGATACAGAAAGTTGCGGCGGTGGAATTAGGTTTTTGGCTCCTGTTCTGATTGTTTGGGGGTACGTGTGTATATATAGGAGGAAGAAGTACGCCGGAGGAGCACCGAGGGGCCCACGAGGCAGGGGGCGCGCCGTAGGAGGGGCACCCCCCACCCTCGTGACCGCCTCTTTTGTTCCTTGGAGCAGGGTCCAAGTATCCTGGATCACGTTCGGTGAGAAAATCACGTTCCCGAAGATTTTATTCCGTTTGGACTCCGTTTGATATTCCGTTTCTTCGAAACACCGAAATAGGCAAAAAAAACAGCAATTCTGGGTTGGGCCTCCGGTTAATAGGTTAGTCCCAAAAATAATATAAAAGTGGAAAATAAAGCCCAATATAGTCCAAAATAGTAGATAATATAGCATGGAGCAATCAAAAATTATAGATACTTGGAGACGTATCACATACCGATGACAAAGGGAACAACGTATGTTGTTATGCGGTTTGGCCGACAAAGATCTTTGTAGAATATGTAGGAGGCATAATGAGCATCTAGGCTCCACTATTGGTTATTGACCGGAGATGTGTCTCGGTCATGTATACATAGTTCTCGAACCCGTAGGGTCCGCACGCTTAACGTTCGATAACGATTTGTATTATGAGTTATGTGATTTGATGTACCGAAGGTTGTTAGGAGTCCTGGATGAGATCACAGACATGGCGAGGAGTCTCTAAATGGTCGAGACGTAAAGATCGATATATTCGATGGCTACATTCGGACATCAGAAAGGTTCCGAGTGATTCGGGTATTTTTCAGAGTGCCCGAAGGATTATCGGAACCGTCGGGGAAGTTATGGGCCTTATTGGGCCTTAAGGGAGAGAGAGGGAGTAGCCAAGGGCTGGCCGCGCGCCCCCTATGGGCCTAGTCCGAATTGGACTAGGGGGAGGGGCGGCGCCCCCTCCTTCCTTCTCCTTCCCCTCTCCTTCCTTCTTCTCCTAGTAGGACTAGGAAAGGGGGGTCCAACTCCTACTAGGAGTAGGATTGCCCCCCTTGGGAGCGCCCTATAGGGACGGCCGGCCTCCCCCTTGCTCCTTTATATTCGAGGGGAGGGGGCACCCTAGAACACACAAGTTGACAATTGTTTTAGCCGTGTGTGGTGCCCCCCTCCACAAAACACACCTCGGTCATATTGTCGTAGAGCTTAGGCGAAGCCCTGCATCAGTAACTTCATCATCACCGTCACCATGCCGCCGTGCTGACGAAACTCTCCCTCGGCCTCAGCTGGATCTAGAGTTCGAGGGAGGTCACCGAGCTGAACGTGTGCAGATCGCGGAGGTGTCGTGCGTTCGGTACTTGATCGGTTGGATCACGAAGACGTTCGACTACATCAATCGTGTTACTTAACGCTTCCGCTTTCAGTCTACGAGGGTACGTAGACACACTCTCCCCTCTCGTTGCTATGCATCTCCTAGATAGATCTTGCGTGATCGTAGGATTTTTTTTGAAATACTGCATTCCCCAACAAGAAAAGACATTAGAATTACTCCATAAAGCATTATTGTGCATAAAAACATTATAAATAGCAGTAGGAAAACATGATGCAAAATGGATGTATCATACATACCCTTAGCTTCGAGGGTGAACTACTCCCTCCTCATCATGGTGGCCGCCAGGATGATGAAGATGGCCTCTGGTGATGATTTCCCCCTCTGGCAGGGTGCCGGAATGGGGTCCCGATTGAATTTTCGTGGCTGCAGAGGCTTGTGTATGGCGGAACTTCTCATATAGGGTTCTTTCTGGGGGTTTGGGTATTTATAGGAATTTTTAGCATCGGTCTCACGTCAAGGGGGTTCACGAGGCAGCGACAAGCTTGCTCCTAGCGAACTGGGGGTAGGGCGCGCCTAGCGAGCTTGTCGTGCCCTCGTGGGTCTTCTAGTCCTCCCATGAAGCTTCGGGGGTCTCTTTTGGTCCACAAAAAATCACCGTAAATTTTCAGCCCATTCCGAGAATTTTTATTTCTGCACAAAAAATGACACCACGGTAGTTGTGCTGAAAACAACGTCAGTCCTGGTTAGTTCTAATCAAATCATACCAAAACCCATATAAAATTGTTGTAAACATGGCATGAATACTTCATAAATTATAGATACGTTGGAGACGTATCATTTCTCAAATTCACCTGACAATTCCATCCGATGTGCAATGCTTTCACTCGTAAGGCTTGAGTAGCTACTTTCTCTAACTCTCTTTGGGTACCCCGCAATTTATTTTTTGTTCTCTTTGAAATAAACTTATCCCACTTGTGTAAACTATCATGGACGATAGCAAGCCTTGTAGCCAGAGAGTCCATTTGTGCTCTAGGGCCAATGTGTTCCCATTCACCTTCCACGATCGCAACAAAGTCCTTTTCCTTTAACCATCTAGACTTGAATCTCAGTAATGTGTGTCTCATACTTTCTAGGGATGAATCCTCATCAATTGACACGAGAATCAGCACGTGATCTAACTTGCAATAGTTAAGACGATGCGCCGACGAGTTAGCAAATAAGGTGTTCCACGCATAATTGGGTAGCGCCTTATCCGGCCTTTCCCTGATGTTTCCACACCGCTAGCTAAATTTATCACCCAAGTAACCACAATCACTCAGCTGACAATCATCTAGGGCATCTCGAAAAGCTTTCATGTACCATTCTGGTCTTGCTCTCCCCCTTCTTTCTCAAATGAGTATATGATGTCATTCAGGTCGCCCATAATGAGCCATAACATGTCCGTCATTGCTCTTAGATCACGCAAACGTTGCCATTCAAGATGTTTATCTTCCCAACATGGTTCTCCATATACACCTATAGATTGTCATTTAGTATCAGGATCATCCACAACAAACACATCAATGAAAATTTCCATTTTTAAATTTAGAGCAATTTTAACTTCATTTTTCCAAAGCAGCACCGAACCTCGCTTCTCCCATCACTACGAACCACCTCCTTTCTATCCATCTTTAACCATTTATGAAGACATTATGATGGGTACTCATCCAAGTGGGTCGCCAACTGAAACAAAACGTTAGGACTTCTGTTTTATCGCCTGCTTGGGCCTTGGTTATTTCTACCTTAAAGCATCGCACGAGAGCTACTCTGATGAACCGCGTCACTCTCCTTCCAATACGCATGAAAAAACACCGCGCGGGAGGTAAGTTTCCCCACCTGCCAGGATATCACGCGGCCCACTAGCCATGAGGTAACGGTAAAAGGCTTTGTCTGGGCGACAGTGCTTCGTTTGGGCTTTTTGTGAGCAGGTGGTGGATGGGGAGGGGAAAAGTGAGCAAAGTTATTGGGCTTGGGCAAAACTGAGTACAACTAAGGAACCAGGGGCACGGAAATAGAAACCCCTTCTCCATATACCCATATAAATTTCCATCTAGTATCAGGATCATCCCTAACAAACACATCAATGAAATTTTCCGTTTTGAAATTCAGAGAAATTTTAACTTCATTTTCCAAAGCAGCACTTAACCTCCGCTCCTCCCATCATCATGAACCACCTCCTTTCTATCCATCTTTAACCTTTTACAAAGACATTATGCTGGGCACTCATCCAAGTGGTTCTCCGACAGAAACAAAATGTCAGGACTTCTGCTCACATAGACATTAAGCAAGGCCCTAACTATCGCAGCCTATTGAAGGCCACGAAAATTCTAGCTAAGGATTTTCATTGCGTCATAGTAGTTGCACGCCACAAATCTTCCTTGCTCCTAGTGGTGAAATAGCAAAGGAAAGAAGGCTCTCGACCTGCCAAACCGCCGAAGGACAGCAAACACCGGCTTTTACGACGAAAGAAACTCGCGGTCGGTGGAGCCACTGGAGGATAAAAACCCTAGCTTCCTTTTTCTAGGGGACGGAGATATGAAGAGGGGGCACCTCATGAGGACATCAAGCCGGCGGAGGCCGTGCCAGACCTAGATGAATTTCATAGTCGCGAGAGCCCACGTACCACTTCATATCTCATGGCCGTTTACAAGGGTATTTACCCTAAAAACACATTGTGTATATCCATAAAAATAACCCAGGGTCATGATCTTCTAACTTAAAAAAGTTCTGGAGGTGTATTATGTTGTGTTCTTTTTGAAATTCTATGGTGTTGAAACAACAACTATGTTGTTGTTTGCCGAATCACCGTGGAAACATGATGAATGACAGGAGGGTAGTGACGCGACTGCATCATATTTCCCTATGATTTTTTGTGGCTTCCTGTTTCTTGGTTTGAAAGTCCTTCAAATCAAAAGGCATCTCGCATGAAAGTAGCACCATTCTCATTGTGTTTTAGAAAAAAACATCATTATCATCACAGGATTCGGTTCATTCTCAAAGGCACGACTGATTATGGTTGGATTAAATAATGACTTTACCGAAAGATCACCTTATCATCTGCCATGAATTTATTTTCTGCCTCACACCACACAACTACACGTGACCCTAACCAGATGCAAATGATTTAGCACTCATAGTGCCTTTTTCGAGTGATGAAAGGCCATAAATTCTTCTCCACTGAATGTTTTGAGCAAGTTCATCCACATATGGCCAAAACACTCCCTCTACTCAGCATGGGGAAAACATTCTTGATTGCATTTTGTAGCTCTTTACATGCATCTGTGTAGAATACCGAAGGTGACACTGGCCCTATGCATCTTTTCAACTGCATCATGAAACATGTCCATGGAACATCCGTCTTTGACTGAAACAAGCCAATAGCAATAGGGAACATCCAATTATGGCCATCTAGAGCATTGCATGATGCCCATTGACCATTCCACCTGCCAGTCAAAAAGACGAGTTTATACTCAAATATGGATGTCACCCTGCTTTGAAGCCATCGATGCAAGGCTTTAAAGCCATAAAGAACTTAGAGAAAACGACTTTGTCATCCTATGTTACCTCAGTATCTATGTCAACAACACTGCCAGGTGACCTCTTCTCAACCTCTATTTTGAAGTTATAAAGCATCCTAAAGGTATTTGCCCAATCACCATATAATTGTTTAATTGTCCTTTGTTTTGCCTTTCACACCGTGATATATTTTAGCTTAATTGGGTATTGATTCTCTAAGTCTACTAAAAGTTTCTTTGCAGTAGTGTTTGAATTACTGGCTAAAATAGAAGTGATCTTTTCTGCAACCCAAAGGTGTGATGTCATGATTGATAATCTCTGTGAACTTGTAATAAAAGTATGCTGATGCGGGATTTGATTAAACCTGATGGTATTTCCATTAGGTTGGCATCTAGCAGATATGTACCACTTGCAAGGCTTGGCGCTTTCAGCAAAACCTCTGCACATCACATAAAACTTCTTTCTGTCAGTCCACTTAGTCTTGGCATCAAACTCATGTTTGACTGCATAAGTACTGAAACACATCATAAACTCATCCATGTTTGGCTACAACTTCCCCACTTCAATAACATGGATTTCTTTGCCAGAGACATTTACCAGCTCATCATCATGTGCGTCATCAACATCATCTACAACATCTTCCATCAACTGTCCATCCACATCTTCAGATGAATCTTTGTTAAAACCAGCAGGCAAACTAGATTCACCCCTCTCCTCCTTATCTCTATCATCTACTGGAATGCCGAAAAATTCCCATCTGAGTGTTAGCCATTGGTGTAGTGAACAAATATGTAGGGTCATCTAATTCTACTGAATTCGAATCAAGAGAAGCAACCCTTGCAGCACCATCCCCTGTTTGTCAATGTCAGCTCCTTGTTCAACCCACTCGCCCCCCCCACAATCTATATTCCAAATTGGTCGAAAACGGAGGTGACGTGGTCAGATCTAAATCGACGTGGATTAGGGTTCCGAATTCACTCACCACATCCCCCGCAACCGAGAACAAAAGTTCTGTCGCCCGACACCGAGAAAGAAGAGGGGAGCGGGAGGGTTCAGTCAGGAGGAGGGGCACATTTCACTAGATGCACTGCCAAATTAAGTGGAACTCACCTACCTTAACATAACCTCACTCCATTGACAACCATGTTATCGCCCGGTTAGGCCTTGCTTATTTCTGCCTTAAAACATCGCACGAGAGCTACTCTGACGAACCGCGTCACTCTCCTTCCAATACGTGTGAAAAAATGCCGCGCGGGAGGTAAGTTGCCCCACCTGTTAGGATATCATGCGACCCCACTAGTCAGGAGGTAACGGTAAAAGGCTTTGTCTGGGCGACGGTGCTTCGTTTGGGATTTTTGTGAGCAAGTGGTGGATGGGGAGGGGAAAAGTGAGCAAAGTTATTTGGCTTGGGCAAAACTGAGTACAACTAAGGAACCAGGGGCACGGAAATAGAAATCCCTTCTCCATATACCCATATAAATTTCCATCTACTATCAGGATCATCCCCAACAAACACATCAATGAAATTTTCCATTTTTAAATTCAGAGAAATTTTAACTTCATTCTCCAAAGCAGCACTTAACCTCCGCTTCTCCCATCATTACGAACTACCTCCTTTCTATCCATCTTTAACCTTTTACGAATAAATTATGCTGGGCACTCATCCAAGTGGTTCTCCGACAGAAACAAAACGTCAGGACTTCTGCTTGCATAGACATTAAACAAGGCCCTAACTGTCGCATCCTATGGAAGGCCACGACAATTCCAGCTCAGGATTTTCATTGTGCCGCGGGAGTTGCATGTCACAAATCTTCCTTGCTCCTAGTGGTGAAACGGCGAAGAAAAGAATAATCTTGGCCGACCAAGCTGTCGAAGGACAGCAAACACCAACTTTTACATTGGTGGGTGGCGAGAGAAACTCACAGTCAGTGGAGCCACCAGAGGATAAAAACCCTAGCTTCCTTTTGTTAGGGGACGGAGATATGAAGAGGGCCACCTCGTCAGGACATCAAGCCGACGACGATCGTACGAGACCAAGATCGCCTTCAGAGCCGCGAGAGCCCACATACCGCTTCATATCTCATGGCCTTTTACACGGGTATTTACCCTAAAAACATGCTGTGCATATTCACAAAAATAACCTAGGTGTTGTGGGAGTAAGTCTGATAGTAGAATAGGGGTACGTAGGAGGAGGCAAGATCCTAGCTACGGCGAAGATGTGCACGCAAGGTTTACGAGTTCAAGCCCTTCACGGAGGAAGTAACAGCCCTACGTCTCAGTGCCCGGAGGCTTTGGTTGACTGGATTATGCGTGATAGTTACAGGGGGTACAAACCCTTGTGCCAGAGGAGGGGGTGGCTTATATAGAGTGCGCTAGGACCCCAGCCATCCCACGTTACACAGGGTTCAATGTACATTAAGACAGGACGTTACTGGTAACGCCTGTTATAAAGAGCTATAAATGATCTTTAAGACTACAGAGTGAACGTCTGACCGTTGCCATCCTGAGTGACTTTAAGCCTTCTGTATTTCGAGTGATTTCTTGTACGGTTGAGTGACTTCATCTTGGTCGAATGGAATTGGGGTTTCCGAGTGAGGTTGGAGGTCGAGTGGATTGCACTCCTTGGTGAACTTAGTCGGTATCTTCTGTTGTATCTTGAATGTCTTTGGCCCTAGGGCAGTGTCCTTGGGTAAGGCATCTAGGTCAAGCCTATGACCCTACCCTAGGTACATGTCATCGTCATTAGCCCCGGATTGAGGTCCGAGTGAAGAAAGAACTGAAGTTGATTCTGACTCGATTCCCTACTTCAAAGGTATTTCATCCGAGTCTGTGAATCATGTTGAAGCTTCGATCTTGTTTTAGTCACCTCGATCGATTCTGAAGGAAATATGCCCTAGAGACAATAATAAAGTTGTTATTTATATTTCCTTATATCATGATAAATGTTTATTATTCATGCTAGAATTTTAATAACCAGAAACTTAATACATGTGTGAATACATAGACAAACAGAGTGTCACTAGTATGCCTCTACTAGACTAGCTCGTTAATCAAAGATGGTTAACTTTCCTAGCCATGGACAAGAGTTGTCATTTGATGAATGGGATCACATCATTAGAGAATGATGTGATTGACTTGACCCATCCGTTATCTTAGCACTATGATCGCTTGGTTTACTGCTATTGCTTTCTCCATAACTTATACATGTTCCTATGACTATGAGATTATGAAACTCCCGAATACCAGAGGAACACCTTGTGTGTTATCAAACGTCACAACATAACTGGGTGAAGATGCTCTACAGGTGTCTCTGATGGTGTTTGTTGAGTTGGCATAGATCGAGATTGGGATTTGTCACTCCGTGTATCGGAGAGGTATCTCTGGGCCCTCTCGGTAATGCACATCACTATAAGCCTAGCAAGCAATGTGACTAATGAGTTAGTTGTGAGATGATGCATTACGGTACGAGTAAAGAGACTTGCCGGTAACGACATTGAACTAGGTATTGAGATACTGACAATCGAATCTCGGGTAAGTAACATACCGATGACAAAGGGAACAACGTATGTTGTTATGCGGTTTGACCGATAAAGATCTTCGTAGAATATGTAGGAACCAATATGAGCATCCAGGTTCCGCTATTGGTTATTGACCGGAAGTGAGTCTCGGTCATGTCTACATAGTTCTCGAACCCGTAGGGTCCGCACGCTTAACGTTCGATGACGATTGATATTATGAGTTTATGTGTTTTGATGTACCAAAGGTAGTTCGGAGTCCATGATGTGATCATGGACATGACAAGGAGTCTCAAAATGGTCGAGACATAAAGATCAATATATTGGAAGGCTATGTTTGGACACCGGAATGGTTACAGATGAGTTCGGGCAATTTCCGGAGTACCGGGAGGTTACCGGAGCCCCCCGGGGAGTCAATGGGCCTTAATGGGCCCTAGTGGAGAAAGAGGGCAGCAGGCAAGTGGTGGGGCGTGCCCCCCTAGGCCCAAACTGAATTGGTTTAGGGTTTGGGGGGCCGACCCCCCTTTCCTTCTTCTCTCATCCTCCTTCCTCCTTCTCCTAGTAGGAACAGGAAAGGGGGGGGGGCAAACCTACTTGGAGTAGGATTGCCCCCCTTTGGGCGCGCCTCCTCCTAGGCCGGCCCTCCCCTCCTCCCCCTTTATATGTGGGGGAGGGGCACCCCATAGACACAGAAGTTGATTGTTTAGCCGTGTGCGGTGCCCCCCTCCACAGATTTCCACCTCGGTCATATCGTTGTAGTGCTTAGGTGAAGCCCTGCATCAGTGACTTCATCATCACCGTCATCACGCCGTCGTGCTGACGAAACTCTCCCTCGGCCTCAACTGTATCAAGAGTACGAGGGACGTCACCGAGCTGAATGTGTGCATATCGCGGAGGTGCCGTACGTTCGGTACTTGATCGGTTGGACCGCGAAGACGTTCGACTACATCAACCGTGTTTCATAACGCTTCCGCTTTCGGTCTACGAGGGTACGTAGACATACTCTCCCCCTCTCATTGCTATGCATCACCTAGATGGATCTTGCATGTGCGTAGGATTTTTTTGAAATTACTGCGTTCCCCAACAGTGGCATCCGAGCCAGGTCTATGCGTAGATGTTATATGCATGAGTAGAACACAAAGGATTTGTGGGCGTGGGTATATACATATTGCTTGTCATCACTAGTTGATTCTTGATTCAGCAGTATTGTTGGATGAAGCGGCTCAGACCGACATTATGCGTACGCTTACACGAGACTTATTCTACCGACGTGCTTCTCACACATGTGGCTGGTGGGTGTCAGTTTCTCCAATTTTAGTTGAATCGGATTCGACGAACAATGTTCTTTCTGAAGATCAAAAAGCAATCACTATACCGCGTTGTGGTTTTTGATGCGTAGGTAAGAACGGTTCTTGCTAAGCCTGTAGCAGCCACGTAAAACTTGCAACAACAAAGTAGAGGACGTCTAACTTGTTTTTGTAGGGCATGTTGTGATGTGATATGGTCAAGATGTGATTATATAAATTGTTGTATGAGATGATCATGTTTTGTAACACAGTTATCGGCAACTGGCAGGAGCCATATGGTTGTCGCTTTATTGTATGAAATGCAATCGCCATGTAATTGCTTTACTTTATCACTAAGCGGTAGCGATAGTCGTAGAAGCAATAGTTGGTGAGACGACAATGATGCTACGATGGAGATCAAGGTGTCAAGCCGGTGATGATGGTGATCATGACGGTGCTTTGGAGATGGAGATCAAAGGCACAAGATGATGATGGCCATATCATATCACTTATTTTGATTGCATGTGATGTTTATCCTTTATGCATCTTATTTTGCTTAGTACGACGGTAGCATTATAAGATGATCTCTCACTAAATTTCAAGGTATAAGTGTTCTCCCTGAGTATGCACCGTTGCTACAGTTCATCATGCCGAGACACCATGTGATGATCGGGTGTGATAAGCTCTACTTTCACATACAACGGGTGCAAGCCAGTTTTGCACACGCAGAATACTCGGGTTAAACTTGATGAGCCTAGCATATGCAGATATGGCCTCGGAACACTGAGACCGAAAGGTCGAGCATGAATCATATAGTAGATATGATCAACATAGTGATGTTCACCATTGAAAACTTCTCCATCTCACGTGATGATCGGACATGGTTTAGTTGATATGCATCACGTGATCACTTAGACGATTAGAGGGATGTCTATCTAAGTGGGATTTCTTAAGTAATATGATTAATAGAACTTTAATTTATCATGAACTAAGTACCTGATAGTATTTTTGCATGTCTATGCTATTGTACATAAATGGCCCGTGCTGTGGTTCCCTTGAATTTTAATGCGTTCCTAGAGAAAGCTAAGTTGAAAGATGATGGTAGCAATTACATGGACTGGGTCCGTAACTTGAGGATAATCCTCATTGCTGCATAGAAGAATTACGTCCTGGAAGCACCGCTAGGTGCCAAACCCGCTGCAGGAGCAATGCCAGATGTTATGAACACCTGGCAGAGCAAAGCTGATGACTACTCGGTAGTTCAGTGTGCCATGCTTTACGGCTTAGAACCGAGACTTCAACGACGTTTTGACATCATGGAGCATATGAGATGTTCCAGGAGTTGAAGTTAATATTTCAAGCAAATGCCCGGATTGAGAGATATGAAGTCTCCAATAAGTTCTACAGCTGCAAAACGGAGGAGAATAGTTCTGTCAATGAGCATATACTCAGAATGTCTGGGTACCACAATCACTTGACTCAGATAGGAGTTAATCTTCCAGTTCATAGTGTCATGACAGAGTTCTTCAATCACCGCCACCAAGCTACAAGAGCTTTGTGATGAACTATAATATGCAAGGGATGGATAAGACGATTCCTGAGCTCTTCGCAATGCTAAAGGCTGCGGAGATAGAAATCAAGAAGGAGCATCAAGTGTTGATGGTCAACAAGACCACTAGTTTCAAGAAAAAGGGTAAAGGGAAGAAGGGGAACTTCAAGAAGAACATCAAACAAGTTGTTGCTCAAGTGAAGAAGCCCAAGTATGGACCTAAGCCTGAGACTCAGTGCATCTACTGCAAAGGGACTGGTCACTGGAAGCGGAACTGCCCCAAGTATTGGGCGGAGAAGAAGGATGGCAAAGTGAAAGGTATATTTGATATACATGTTATTGATGTGTACCTTACTAATGCTCGTAGTAGCGCCTGGGTATTTGATACTGGTTCTGTTAATAATATTTGCAACTCGAAACAGGGGCTACGGATTAAGCGAAGATTGGCTAAGGATGAGGTGACGATGCGCGCGGGAAATGGTTCCAAAGTCGATGCGATCGCCGTCGACACGCTGCCTCTACATCTACCTTCGGGATTAGTTTTAGACCTAAATAATTGTTATTTGGTGCCAGCGTTGAGCATGAACATTATATCTGGATCTTGTTTGATGCGAGACGGTCATTCATTTAAATCAGAGAATAATGGTTGTTCTATTTATATGCATAATATCTTTTATGGTCATGCACCCTTGATGAGTGGTCTACTTTTACTAAATCTTGATAGTAGTGATACACGTGTTCATAGTATTGAAGCCAAAAGATATAAGTTTAATAATGATAGTGCAACTTATTTGTGGCACTGCCGTTTAGGTCATATTGGTGTAAAGCGCATGAAGAAACTCCATTCTAATGGGCTTTTGGAATCACTTGATGCTTGAGAACCATGCCTCATGGGCAAGATGGCCAAGACTCCATTCTCTGGAACAATGGAGCGAGCAACAGACTTATTGGAAATAATACATACTGATGTATGCGGTCTGCTGAGTGTTGATGCTCGCGGCGGGTATCATTATTTTCTTATCTCCACAGATGATTTGAGAAGATATGGGTATATCTACTTGATGAAACATAAGTATGAAACATTTGAAAAGTTCAAAGAATTTCAAAGTGAAGTGGAAAATCATTGTAACAAGAAAATAAAGTTTCTGCGATCTGATCGTGGAGGAGAATATTTGAGTTACGAGCTTGGTCTTCATTTGAAACAATGCGGAATAGTTTCGCAACTCACGCCACCTGTAACACCACAGCGTAATGGTGTGTTCGAACATCGTAACCGCACTTTATTAGATATGGTGCGATCTATGATGTCTCTTACTGATTTACCGCTATCGTTTTGGGGTTATGCTTTAGAAATGGCTGCATTCATGTTAAATAGGGCATCATCGAAATTCGTTGAGACGACACCTTATGAACTGTGGTTTGGCAAGAAACCCAAGTTGTCGTTTCTTAAAGTTTGGGGCTGCGATGCTTATGTGAAAAAGCTTCAACCTGATAAGCTCGAACCCAAAGCGGAGAAATGTGTCTTCATAGCATACACAAAAGAGACTGTTGGGTACACCTTCTATCACAGATCCAAAGACAAGATATTCGTTGCTAAGAATGGATCCTTTCTAGAGAAGGAGTTTCTCTCGAAAGAAGTGAGTTGGAGGAAAGTAGAACTTGATGAGATAACTGTACCTGCTCCCTTATTGGAAAGTACTTCATCACAGAAATCAGTTCCAGTGATTCCTACACCAGTAAGTGAGGAAGCTAATGATAATGATCATGAAACTTCTGATCAAGTTACTACCGAAGCTCCTAGGTCAACCAGAGTAAGATCTGCACCAGAGTGGTACAGTAATCCTGTTCTGGAAGTCATGTTACTTGACCATGACGAACCTACGAACTATGAGGAAGCGATGATGAGCCCAGATTCCGCAAAATGGCTAGAGGCCATGAAATCTGAGATGGGATCCATGTATGAGAACAAAATGTGGACTTTGGTTGACTTGCCCGATGATCGGCAAGCCATAGAGAATAAATGGATCTTCAAGAAGAAGACTGGCGCTGATGGTAATATTACTGTCTACAAAGCTCGACTTGTTGCAAAAGGTTTTCGACAAGTTCAAGGAGTTGACTACGATGAGACCTTCTCACCCGCAGCGATGCTTAAGTCTGTCTGAATCATGTTAGCAATTGCCGCATTTTACGATTATGAAATTTGGCAAATGGATGTCAAAACTTCATTCCTTAATGAATATCTTAAAGACGAGTTGTATATGATGCAACCAGAAGGTTTTGTCGATCCAAAAGGTCCTAACAAAGTGTGCAAGCTCTGACGATCCATTTATGGACTGGTGCAAGCCTCTCAGAGTTGGAATATATGCTTTGATAGTGTGATAAAAGCATATGGATTTATACAGACTTTTGGAGAAGCCTGTATTTATAGGAAAGTGAGTGGGAGCTCTGTAGCATTTCTGATATTGTATGTGGATGACATATTGTTGATCGGAAATGATACTGAATTTCTGAATAGCATAAAAGGATACTTGAATAACAATTTTTCAATGAAAGACCTTGGTGAAGCTGTTTATATATTGGGCATCAAGATCTATAGAGATAGACCAAGACGCTTAATTAGACTTTCACAAAGCAAATACCTTCATAAAGTTTTGAAGAGGTTCAAAATGGATCAAGCAAATAAAGGGTTCTTGTCTGTGTAACAAGGTGTGAAGTTGAGTCAGACTCAATGCCCGACCACTGCAGAAGATAGAGAGAAAATGAAAGTCATTCGCTATGCTTCAACCATAGGTTCTATCATGTATGCAATGTTGTGTACCAGACCTGATGTGTGCCTTGCTATTAGTTTAGCAGGGAGGTACCAAAGTAATCCAGGAGTGGATCACTGGACAACGGTCAAGAACATCCTGAAATACTTGAAAAGGACTAAGGATATGTTTCTCGTTTATGGAGGTGACAAAGATCTTGTCGTCAACGGTTACGTTGATGCAAGCTTTGAAACTGATCCGGATGACTCTAAGTCACAAACCGGATACGTATTTTTATTGAATGGTGGAGCTGTCAGTTGGTGCAGTTCCAAACAGAGCATCGTGGTGGGATCTACGTGTGAAGCGAAGTACATAGCTGCTTCAGATGCAGCAAATGAAGGAGTCTGGATGAAGGAGTTCATATTCGATCTAGGTGTCATACCTAGTGCATCGGGTCCAATGAAAATCTTTTGTGACAATATTGGTGCAATTGCCTTGGCAAAGGAATCCAGATTTCACAAGAGAACCGAGCACATCAAGAGATGCTTCAATTCCATCCGTGATGAAGTCAAGGAGGGAGACATAGAGATTTGCAAGATACATACAGATCTGAATGTTGCAGACCCATTGACTAAGCCTCTCTCATGAGCAAAACATGATCACCACCAAGACTCCGTGGCTGTTAGAATCATTACTGTGTAATTTAGATTATTGACTCTAGTGCAAGTGGGAGACTGAAGGAAATATGCCCTAGAGGTAATAATAAAGTTGTTATTTATATTTCCTTATATCATGATAAATGTTTATTATTCATGCTAGAATTGTATTAACCAGAAACTTAATACATGTGTGAATACATAGACAAACAGACTGTCACTAGTATGCCTCTACTAGACTAGCTCGTTAATCAAAGATGGTTAAGTTTCCTAGCCATGGACAAGAGTTGCCATTTGATGAACGGGATCACATCATTATAGAATGATGTGATTGACTTGACCCATCCATTAGCTTAGCACTATGATCGTTTAGTTTATCGCTATTGCTTTCTCCATAACTTATACATGTTCCTATGACTATGAGATTATGCAACTCCCGAATACCGAGGAACACCTTGTGTACTATCAAACGTCACAACGTAACTGGGTGATTATAAAGATGCTCTACAGGTGTCTCCGATGGTGTTTGTTAAGTTGGCATAGATCGAGATTAGGATTTATCACTCCGTGTATCGGAGAGGTATCTCTGGGCCCTCTTGGTAATGCATGATGACCACAAGTGTAGGAGATCTATCATAGCCTTTTCGATAAGTAAGAGTGTCAAACCCAACAAGGAGCAGAAGGAAATGATAAGCAGTTTTCAGTAAGGTATTCTCTGCAAGCACTGAAATTATTGGTAACAGATAGTTTTGTGATAAGGTAATTTGTAACGAGTAGCAAGTAATAAAAGTAAATAAGGTGCATCAAGATGGCCCAATCCTTTTTGTAGCAAAGGACAAACCTGGACATACTCTTATATGAAGGAAAGCGCTCCTGAGGACACATGGGAATTATCGTCAAGCTAGTTTTCATCATGTTCATATGATTCGCATTCGGTACTTTGATAATTTGATATGTGGGTGGACCGGTGCTTGGGTACTGTCCTTACTTGGACAAGCATCCCACTTATGATTAACCCCTATTGCAAGCATCCACAGCTACAACAGACGTATTAAGGTAAACCTAACCATAGGAATGAAACATATGGATCCAAATCAGCCCCTTACGAAGCAACGCATAAACTAGGGTTTAAGCTTCTATCACTCTAGCAACCCATCATCTACATATTACTTCCGAATGCCTCCCTCTAGGCCCAAACAATGGTGAAGTGTCATGTAGTCGACGTTCACATGACACCACTAGAGGGATGAAAACATACATCTCATCAAAATATCGAACGAATACCAAATTCACATGACTACTTATAGGAACACTTCTCCCATGTCCTCAGGAACAAACGTAACTACTCACAAAGCATATTCATGTTCATAATCAGAGGGGTATTAATATGCATAATGGATCTGAACATATGATCTTCCACCAAGTAAACCAACTAGCATCAACTACAAGGAGTAATCAACACTACTAGCAACCCACAGGTACCAATCTGAGGTTTGGATACAAAGATTGGATACAAGAGATGAACTAGGGTTTGAGATGAGATGGTGCTGGTGAAGATGTTGATGGAGTTTGACCCCCTCCCGATGAGAGGATCGTTGGTGATGACTTCCCCCCTCCTGGAGGGAAGTTTCCCTGGCAGAACAGCTCTGCCAGAGCCCAAGATTGGTTCCGCCTCGTGGTGGCGGAGTTTCGTCCCGTGAGCTTGCTTATGATTTTTTTTCTCGACGAAAGACTCCATATAGCCAAAGATGGGCATCGGAGGGCCACCAGAGGGCCCACGAGGCAGGGGGCGCGCCTAGGGGGGTAGAGCGCGCCCCCACCCCCGTGGACGGTGGGTGGCCCCCCTCTGGTACTTCTTTCGCCCAATATTTTTTATATATTCTGAAAATAATTCCCGTGGAGTTTCAGGACTTTTGGAGATGTGCGGAATAGGTCTCTAATATTTGCTCCTTTTCCAGCCCAGAATTCCAGCTGCCGGCATTCCCCCTCTTCATGTAAACCTTTTAAAATAAGAGAGAAAAGGCATGAGTATTGTGACATAATGTGTAATAACAGCCCATAATGCAATAATTATCAATATAAAAGCATGATGCAAAATGGACGTATCAACTCCCCCAAGCTTAGATCTCGCTTGTCCTCAAGCGAAAGCCGAAAATGAAAAATATGTCCACACGTTTTGGAGATAGAGGTGTCGATAAAATAAAATACAGACATGAGGGCATCATGATCATTCTTAGAGTATCAACACATATATATTGTCATATGATCTCTTATGCTAAAGTAACAATTCATTCATAGTTTCAAGTATGAATTATAAACTTCATTGAAAACTAACAAACTATAATCTCAGTCATTGAAGCAATTGCAATTTATCATATCATCAGAAAGAGTCAATATAGGAGCTTTTCAGCAAGTCCACATACTCAACTATCATTTAGTCTTTCACAATTGCTAACACTCACCCAATACTTATGGGTATGAAGTTTTAATTGGACACAGAGAAAGATAGGGGCTTATAGTTTTGCCTCCCAACTTTTTACCTCAAGGGTAATGTCAATAATAATAGTTCATGAAAACTCACATCCAATTAGCTATATATATCTGGATCTTTCCAACACATTGTGCTTGCCAAAGGATAAAATGTAAAAAGGAAAGGTGAAGATCACCGTGACTCTTTGCATGAAGTATAAGACAAGAATAAAAGATAGGCCCTTCACAGAGGGAAGTAGAGGTTGTCATGCGCTTTTATGGTTGGATGCACGAAATCTTAATGCAAAAGAATGTCACTTTATATTGCCACTTGTGATATGGACCTTATCAGTCGCTTTTATTTCTTCCACATCACAAGATCATATAAAGCTTATTTTCTCCACATTAATGGATCATACATATTTAGAGAGCAATTTTTATTGCGTGCACCGATGACAACTTACTTGGAGGATCTTACTCAATCCATAGGTAGGTATGGTGGACTCTCATGGCAAAACTGGGTTTAGGGATATTTGGAAGCACAAGTAGTATCTCTACTTGGTGCAAATAAATTGGCTAGCAAGAGAGGGAAAGGCAAGCTCAACATGTTGGATGATCCATGACAATATAATTTATCTCAGATGTAAGAAAACATAATCCATTACGTTGTCTTCCTTGTCCAACACCAACTCTTTAGCATGTCATATTTTGATGAGTTCTCACAATCATAAAAGATGTCCAAGGTAGTATATTTATGTGAAAACCTCTCTTTCTTTATTACTTCCTATTAATTGCAACGATGACCAAAACTATGTTTGTCAACTTTCAACAACTTTTATTCATCATACTTTTATATGTGAAGTCATTACTCTCCATAAGATCCTTATGATCTCTTTATTTCTTTTCATTTCATTTCTTTTATTTTATTCCCTCAAGATCATAGCAAAATAATCAAGCCCTTGACTCAACACTAATCTTTATTGTATATAGCTCACGGACTCGATTACATAGGAAGATCATAAAGCAAAACTCACAACTAGATCATACTAAAACTTTATTATACTAGATCAAGATATTATCAAAAGGATCGAACTAAGAAAAAATGGTAAAGATAAAAGTGATGGTGATACGATACCGGGGCACCTCCCCCAAGCTTGGTAGTTTCCAAGGGGAGTGCCCATACCCATGTGATTATATCTCTTTTGCCGGTGAAGGAGATGGAGTTGTTGATGATGTAGGCTTGTCTTCCCTCTTCCAAGGCTCACCATCATAGAAGGATGATCGAGTCTCTGGGATCCTTAAATCTGCAGCCAAACTCATCCTCTTGAATCTATATTCATACTCACAATTTTGATTTTGCAGGTAATAGATCTGGGCTTGGAGGTGCTCGATTTTCTCATGAAGATTGAAGATGGCCTCTCCAATGTCCTTGGCGTCCAGCTTGTGGTTGTTGGTGAACTCCATGATCATTATGTGATTGGAGTCGAGTCCATGCTCCACCATCTCCTGACACTTGAAAACTTGTTGCTCCATTGCCTCGAGCCTTGTCTCCACACTTCCGGTCCTCCTTGGTCCCTCAGGATGTGCAGCAACCCCTCACGCATCTCAATGGTTTGATATGTTGTAGCACTTCCGTGAGGTAGGGGTTGATGACCTTCTCGAAGAACTTGTCCTTGGGAGCACTTGGAGACGTCATGGTGATCTAGATCTGTCAGAAAAACGGCTCGAAACAAGAACAGGAGATTTTTGCGTGATACGGAGGTCAAAACCTTCGGGAGATTATATAATGATTTTATACTGACCAAAAGAAGTATCATGCAAGAAAACAGAGTCCGGAGAGTGCACGAGGTGCCCATGGCGCAGGGGCGCGCCCTCCACCCTCGTGTCCTTCCCGGACTACTTCTTATTTTCCTATTTTCTTAAATATTCCAAAACGGAGAAAAATTGCCATTAGAACTGTTTTGGAGTCGGTTTACTTACCGTACCACATACCTATTCCTTTTCGGAGTCTGAAACATTCCGGAAAGTGTACCTTATGTATTCCTCCAGGGTTACGGTTTCAATAACATTAGTTTCAACATTTATGGGATTACCTGAGATATAATGTTTGATTCTTTGACCGTTTACCACCCTCGGATTTGTGCCTTCGAAGTTGTTGATTTTTATGGCCCCGGAACGACAGACGTCCTTGATAACTTAAGGATATTCCCATTTAGAGAGAAGTTTTCCTGCAAAAAATCTTAAACGAGAGTTGAATAGCAACACATAATCACCTACATTAAACTCACGCTTTTGTATCCTTTTGTCATGCCATCTTTTAACTTTTTCTTTAAACAGTTTGGCATTCTCATAGGCCTGGGTTCTCCATTCATCAAGTGAGCTAATGTCAAATAACCTCTTCTCACCGGCAAGTTTGAAATCATAATTGAGCTCTTTGATGGCCCAATATGCCTTATGTTCTAATTCAAGAGGTAAGTGACATGCTTTTCCATAAACCATTTTATACGGAGACATACCCATAGGATTTTTATATGCAGTTTTATAAGCCCATAATGCATCATGAAGTTTCTTGGACCAATTCTTTCTAGATCTATTAACAATCTTTTGCAAAATTAATTTAAGCTCTCTATTGCTAAATTCTACTTGACCACTAGACTGTGGATGATATGGAGATGCAATTCTATGATTAACATCATACTTAGCAAGCATTTTACGAAAGGCACCATGAATAAAATGTGAACCACCATGAGTCATTAAATATCTAGGGACTCCAAACCTCAGAAAAATAACTTCTTTAAGCATCTTAATAGAGGTGTTATGATCAACACTACTAGTTGGAATAGCTTCTACCCACTTAGTAACGTAATCAACAGCAACTAAAATATGTGTATACCCATTAGAGGAAGGAAACGGTCCTATATAATCGAAGCACCAAACATCAAATGGTTCAATAACGAGTGAATAATTCATAGGCATTTCTTGATGTCTACTAATATTACCAATTCTTTGACATTCATCACAAGATAAGACAAACTTACGGGCATCCTTGAAGAGAGTAGGCCAATAAAAACCGGATTGCAATACCTTATGTGCAGTTCTATCTCCAGCATAGTGTCCTCCATAAGCTTCGGAGTGACACTTGCATAGGATCTGTTCCTGTTCATGCTCAGGTATACAACGTCTAATAACACCATCTACTCCTTCTTTATAAAGCTGTGGGTCATCCCAGAAGTAATGTCTTAAATCATAGAAAAACTTTTTCTTTTGCTAGTATGTGAAACTAGGTGGTATAAATTTACCAACAATGTAATTAGCGTAATCAGCATACCATGGAGCAGTGCGAGAAGCATTTATGACAGCTAGTTGTTCATCAGGAAAGCTATCATCAATAGGTAGTGGGTCATCAAGAACATTCTCTAACCTAGACAAGTTGTCCGCAATGGGATTCTCAGCTCCCTTTCTATCAATAATATGCAAATCAAATTCTTGTAGCAGGAGAACCCATCTAATAAGTCTAGGTTTAACATCTTTCTTTTTGATAAGATATTTAATAGTAGCATGATCAGTGTGAATAGTTACTTCAGAATCAACAATATAATGTAGCGACTAGACCTCAACCAGTCTGATCTCTGTGCTCCGGTGTCATCCCTGGATCAGTAATGCTGACACCACATAGTACTTGAAGGATTTATAACAGAGTAGCAATCACACACTTATTACATCGAGTGTCTCAAAAGAGAACTTATTACAATAAATATGGCTTAAGGCCATCTAATAACAATAACAGTGGAAGGCTTGCAAGATAAGTGAGTCCATCAACTCCAACGGCATCACTAAGTATAGAACCACGACCTAAAAGTCTCCTTACTCGTCGTCTGAAAAGTCTGCAACATCAACGTTGCAGCCCAAAAACGGGTCAGCACATGGAATATGCTGGCAAAGTAACACATAGAGAATGATGGAAGAATAAGACTATACTACATGCATATTTGGCTGGTGGAAAGCTCTATGGTTACAGTTTTGTGTAAAGCCAATTTTTCCCTACTGCAAAGGAATAAATTTTATTTAACTATCGTGGTAGTTGTTAAACATTGAGAGTGTAGACACGCTCTCAATCCCAATTAAGCATCATCATTAAAACCCAACAAAATTAAATTAGAGTAACATGATGAGATTCACATGATAATCCAAGTACTAGATACTCAAGATGTCCATAACCAAGGACACGACTAACCATGATTAGTTTATACACTCTGCAGAGGTTTGCGCACTTTTCCCCACAAGACTCGATCTCCTCCATTGGGATTCTCGCACTACATGGTGTTTGAGAAACGGATGACCGAGACATAGTCTTTCAGAAGCGTTTGCACCTTACGAACGGGTAGACCGTACCAACCTACATCCCCTACATCTGCTAGTCTACCACTGTAAGATTTCGCATGACTTAGTCAACTATGCTAGATCCCATAGTAGCTTGTGGCTGCACACGGAAGTTTCTAGTATGAATAATCTCATGATCCCTTTGAGCCTGGGTGGCGGTCCAAAGAAAAACAGGCAATCGCTAGAATACCCAGGTGCCTCAATCCACCCAGATGTGTGTTTAAGTTGCCAGCTTAGATAAACCATTAATTTAACAATCTTACATCTGTCATGGATACACTCACCCAATCCATGTCTACTAGCATAGCATAGCGATAAGCAACGTAGAAGTAACTCCCAAAGGTTTGATAATAAAACATGTAATAGGTACTACCTCATCTACTTCCCAAAACCCACAATTTAATTAGATCCTAAACATGCAATGTGTGAGGATTGATCTAATGCAATAAAAACTGGGTAATAGGAAGTATGATCAAAGTGTTACTTGCCTTGCTGATGATCCGTGAAACCTAGGGATTCGAAGTAGCAAGCGGCGCAATCCGGGTACTCTATCGCAAACAAACAAGCAAGCAATCAGTACTCAACTAATGCACAGGTAAAACTCAAATAAGAGATCTAACCAGATAGTTCAACTTAAGAACTCCGGTTGGCAAAAAGAATCAAATCGAACGAAGCAACGAAAGACAAACGGCAAAAGAAACAAATTTCGTTTACTAATCTGAATCTAGGTCAAATTTTACTGAGGCAAAAACTTGTTTGAGTTGGTTAAACGGGAAGAGGGTTTCGAGACGAAACTCCAGGCGCTTGAATCGCATGATTCCGATAAACGAGCGAAAAGTTACACTAGAATGAAAATCGGATCAGAAATCGCAATCAGAAATAATCGCGGAAAATCCGAGAAAAAGAGAAATGACAAACAGAATAACGAATGAACGTTCGTTTTCTGGAACTTAACGATGAACGCGTTCGTTAAAACGAACGAACGAGCGAACGCTCGCTAAATAAATAAATAAACCAGGGAAAAACCGATCTATTTAAAAAACGAAAACTAGGGTTTTCTAAAAAAATGAATCGATTTTTCTCAGGAAACCTGGCGGCGGCTACCTCGGCCCAGACTCCTATGGGGTCCCGGGCGGCGGCGGGGCGGCGGCTCCAGCGTAGGCGGCGGCAGCGGCGTGCGGTGGCGCGGGCGGCGGCTTGCGGCGGCAGCAGCGCAGGCGGCGGGGCGGGCTGCGGTGCGGGGCAGGGGCGCGGCGTGGGGTGAGGTGAGGGCGGCGGCGGTGGCTATTTAAAGGGGGGGGGCTGACTTGGGGAGGGGGTCGGGCGGCGGCGAGGCGGCCCCGGCTCGGACTCTCTCCCGAGTCCGGCGGCTGCACGGGCGAGGAGGCGGCGGCGGCTGGGCCCTTGGCCCAGTCGGGCGCGGGTTTTTTTAAAATAATAATTCGCTGGACTAAAAAAATCTAGAAAAAAATAATAAAAATCTAAAAATGCCAAAACAAATTTTCACCGTCTAAATAAAATATTTAGAACAAGGATGAACATTTTCTTGGCCCTAAATGCATTTTGAAAACGTGCAATTTTTTCCTAAATTCAAATAAAATAGCAAATAAAACCAAAATAAAATATTATTTGATTTTATTATTAAATCCCATATATTTCTTTATTTTGGGAAAGTCATTTTATTCCCTCTCTCATATTTTTGTAATAGAAATAATTGAAGATAAAATAAATAAAATCAAATGATCCTATTTTCAAAATTTGAGACAACTCAAATATGAAAATAACGAAATCCCCAACTCTCTCCGAGGGTCCTTGAGTTGCGTGAAATTTCTAGGATCAACAAAAATGCAATAAATATGATATGCAATGATGATCTATGTATAACATTCCAAATTGAAAATTTGGGATGTTACAAACCTACCCCCCTTAAGATGAATCTCGCCCTCGAGATTCGGGTTGGCTAGAAAATAGGTGAGGGTGGTCCTTCAGCAATCTTCCTCTCGCTCCCAGGTGGCTTCATCCTCCGTGTGGTGGCTCCACTGAACTTTGCAAAACTTGATAACCTTGCTGCGGGTGACTCGGCTGGCATACTCAAGAATCTTGACTGGTTTCTCCTCGTATAGGTCAAATCACTGTCCAACTGAATCGCTTCCAGCGGCACTTGTATCTCTCAGCGGTATATCAGCCATCTCTGCGTGGCACTTCTTCAACTGGGAAACATGGAACACGTCGTGAACTCCTGACAATCCTTCGGGCAATTCCAACTTGTAGGCTACTTCTCCCATACGCTCCAAAACCTTGTATGGTCCTACAAAACGTGGCGCTAACTTTCCCTTAACTCCAAAGCGCTTAACTCCTCGAAGTGGAGATACTCGAAGATAAACTCGGTCTGACTTCGTAAACTGTCTCCTTGCGTTTAGAATCTGCATAGCTCTTCTGCCTGGACTGGGCTACCTTGAGCCTATCGCGAATCAATTTCACTTTCTGTTCAGACTCCTTAATCAGATCCGGTCCAAACAACTGGCGGTCTCCAACTTCATCCCACAACAATGGGGTCCTGCACCTCCTTCCGTACAAGGCTTCGAAAGGGGCCATCTTCAAACTGGATTGATAACTGTTGTTGTAAGAGAACTCTGCATATGGCAAATTGTCGTCCCAACTAGATCCATAATCTAGCGCACAAGCTCTAGCATATCCTCCAAAATCTGATTGACTCTCTCGGTCTGTCCATCTGTCTCGGATGGAAAGCTGTACTGAACTCTAGCCTGGTACCTAAAGTTTCGTGCAACTGATTCCAGAACTTTGAGGTAAACTGGGTTCCTCTATCTGATACAATGCTCCTTGGAACTCCATGCAGACATACGATCCTGGTCATGTATATCTTTGCCAACTTAGCACTGGTGTAGGTAGTCTTCACTGGGATGAAATGAGCTACCTTTGTTAAACGATCGACTACTACCCAAATCGAGTCATAGCCTGAACGAGTTCTGGGTAAACCCGTAATAAAATCCATGCCTAACTTATCCCACTTCCATTCGGGTATTGGCAATGGCTGTAACAATCCTGCTGGCTTCTGATGCTCTGCCTTTACTCTCTTGACATACATCACAAACTGCTACATACTCCGCAATATCCTTCTTCATTCCGGTCCACCAGAAAGTATCCTTCAAATCCAAATACATCTTGGTATTTCCTGGGTGAATCGAATATGGTGAATCATGGGCTCTACTTGCTCTGTTGGAAATATGATCCATAATAAAATGGTTATTATTGTATTTCCTTGTTCATGATAATTGTCTATTGTTCATGCTATAATTGTATTAACCGGAAACCGTAATACATGTGTGAATACATAGACCACAACATGTCCCTAGTAAGCCTCTAGTTGACTAGCTCGTTGATCAATAGATGGTCATGGTTTCCTGACCATGGACATTGGATGTCATTGATAACGGGATCACATCATTAGGAGAATGATGTGATGGACAAGACCCAATCCTAATCCTAGCACAAGATCGTATAGTTCGTCTGCTAAAGCTTTTCTAATGTCAAGTATCATTTCCTTAGACCATGAGATTGTGCAACTCCCGGATACCGTAGGAATGCTTTGGGTGTACCAAACGTCACAACGTAACTGGGTGGCTATAAAGGTGCACTACGGGTATCTCCGAAAGTGTCTGTTGGGTTGGCACGAATCGAGACTGGGATTTGTCACTCCGTGTAAACGGAGAGGTATCTCTGGGCCCACTCGGTAGGACATCATCATAATGTGCACAATGTGACCAAGGAGTTGATCACGGGATGATGTGTTACGGAACGAGTAAAGAGACTTGCCGGTAACGAGATTGAACAAGGTATCGGGATACCGATGATCGAATCTCGGGCAAGTATCGTACCAGTAGACAAAGGGAATTGTATACGGGATTGATTGAATCCTCGACATCGTGGTTCATCCGATGAGATCATCGTGGAGCATGTGGGAGCCAACATGGGTATCCTAGATCTCGCTGTTGGTTATTGGCCGGAGAGTTGTCTCTGTCATGTCTACGTGTCTCCCGAACCCGTAGGGTCTACACACTTAAGGTTCGGTGACGCTAGAGTTGTAGAGATATTAGTATGCGGTTAACCGAAAGTTGTTCGGAGTCCCGGATGAGATCGGACGTCACGAGGAGTTCCGGAATGGTCCAGGAGGTAAAGATATATATATATATATATATATATATATATATATATATATAGGAAGTCCAGTTTCGGCCACCGGGAGAGTTTCGGGGTCACCGGTATTGTACCGGGACCACTGGAAGGGTTCCCGGGGTCCACCGGGTGGGGCCACCTGTCCGGAGGGCCCCATGGGCTGAAGTGACGTGGGAACCAGTCTCTGGTGGGCTGGTGCGCCCCCCTTGGGCCTCCCTTGCGCCTAGGGTTGGAAACCCTAAAGGGGTGGGGGCGCCTCCACCTGGCTTAGGGGCCAAGCCAACCCCTAGGCCGTCGCCCCTCCCATTAGATGGGATCTCTAGGGGCCGGCGCCCCCAGGGCCCCTATATATAGTGGAGGGGAGGGAGGGCAGCAGCACCCTAAGCCCTGGCGCCTCCCTCCCTCCCGTGACACCTCTTCCTCCCCTCTTGCGCTTGGCGAAGCCCTGCTGGGATCCCGCTACTTCCACCACCATGCCGTCGTGCTGCTGGATCTCCAGCAACTTCTCCTCCCCCCTTGCTGGATCAAGAAGGAGGAGACGTCTCCGCTCCGTACGTGTGTTGAACTCGGAGGTGCCATCCGTTCGGCGCTAGGATCATCGGTGATTTGGATCACGACGAGTATGACTCCATCAACCCCGTTCTCTTGAACGCTTCCGCTTAGCGATCTTCAAGGGTATGAAGATGCACTCCCTCTCTCTCGTTGCTAGTATCTCCTAGATTGATCTTGGTGACACGTAGGAAAATTTTGAATTATTGCTACATTCCCCAACAGTGGTATCAGAGGCTAGGTCTATGCGTAGATTCTATGCACGAGTAGAACACAAAGTAGTTGTGGGCGATGATTTGTTCAATTTGCTTGCCGTTACTAGTCTTATCTTGATTCGGCGGCATTGTGGGATGAAGCGGCCCGGACCGACCTTACACGTACACTTACGTGAGACAGGTTCCACCGACTGACATGCACTTGATGCATAAGGTGGCTAGTGGGTGTCTGTCTCTCCCACTTTAGTCGGATCGGATTCGATGAAAAGGGTCCTTATGAAGGGTAAATAGCAATTGGCATATCACCATTGTGGTTTTGCGTAGGTAAGAAACGTTCATCATGTTCATAAAATAGGCAGGTGCGTTAGTCAGACCAAATGACATAACGGTATACTCGTACAGCCCATACCTGGTGGTAAAAGTCGTCTTAGGTATATCCTGTTCTCGAATCTTCAACTGATGGTATCCTGATCGCAGATCGATCTTGGAAAATACCTTAGCTCCTTGCAATCGATCAAACAGATCATTGATCATCGGTAGTGGGTACTTTTTCTTGATTGTTACTTCATTTAATCCTCAATAATCAACAACCATCCTTAACGATCCATCCTTTTTCTCTACTAGAAGTACTGGCGATCCCCAAGGCGACGAACTTGGGCGAATATAACCTTTATCCAGTAACTCTTTAATCTGCTTCTTAATCTCCTCCAAATCTTTTGCGGGCATCCTGTATGGTCTCTTAGATATTTGCCCTGTGCCTGGCAAAAGCTCAATCAAAAAATCAATGTCTCTATCCGGTGGCATGCCTGGCAACTCCTCTGGAAATACGTCAGGGAAATCCTTCACCACTGGTACTTCCTCCTGCACAACTCATGTTAAGGAATTTACTTGAGTCCTCTTCGGCACATGCCGGGATACATACTGATCCTTCTTCCTTCTGGCGTTGTAAGCAAAATTGACTTACTGGCGCATTCAATGTTCCCTTCATACTTCGATAACCAATCCATGCCTAATATCACATCCAATCCTTGAGATTCCAATACTATTAGGTCCGAGGGAAATACATAGTTACCAATCCTTAATGGTAACCGATCACACCATAGACTAGCCATATACTCTGCTCCAAGCGAGGTTACTAACATGGGTGGACCTAAGGGCTTGGGTTGGCAGTTTATACTTATCCACAAATCCCCTTGAGATGTATGAATGCGATGCACCAGTATCAAAAAGAACGAGTGCAGTAAATGACTTAACCAAAAACTTACCTATTACTGCATCTGGCTGAGGTTTCAACCTCCTCCACGTTAACGTGGTTCACCTGTCCCCTATTGAAAGGGTTCGGCTTCTTCCCAGAGCTTCACATTGCCATTTCCATTCTGGCTTCAGGACATTCATTGGCGTAATGTTCGGTCTTCTGGCACTTAAAGCAAGTGACTTGGCTCAGGTCTCTCTTGGCTGGGTTGATGGGTTGGTACGGTTCTGGCCATTGCTTCCTCCATTCCCGTTACCATTCTTGGGGCCATTATGATTGTGCGAGCTTCCTCCCCCATGGGTATGCTGAAAAGTCCTCCCGGTTTAGGGGTAAAACGCGGCTTCTGCTGAGCTCCAGAATTGTACTTCCCTTGTCCATACTTCTCTTGCGGTTTTCAATCTGCTGCTGCTTCCCTTCAATCATAAGAGCGTGATCTACCAACTCGTGGTAGTTGTTGAAGCTTGCTACCATCAACTGCATGTTCAACTCATCATCCAGTCCTTCTAGAAACTTCTCCTACATAGCTGCATCCGTAGCAACATCATCTGGGGCATAACTGTAACGCCCCAAGACCGGTGCTTCAGATGCCTTCCAGGGTTTCTGGGTTTTTCATCATGTGAGTTGGTTTGGTCCGTTGCATTTAATCTTTGCATCATGTGCATTGCATCATCATGTTTTTCAAAACTTGCATCCGTCCCGGTCTCCTCGTTCCGTCCGTTATCCGTTCTGAGCCCAGACACACTTGCACGCGCCCGCCGCATGTCCAAAATATTATTTTATAAGTGGCCGGAAAATGTTCTCGGAATGGGTATGAGAGTTGGCTGTGCGTTCTTGTTATAGTGTAGATAGACCGCCTGTCAAATTTCATCGCATTCGGAGTTCATTTGATGCCCCAACGGATAACTATGGCGGCAATTATAGCCGGTCTATCGTCGGACGTTTCGGTCTCCGAAAACTGCTGTCTGCCCCTCTCTCTCTTCTTCCCCTCGCAGTCTCTCCACAGCCCACCTAGTCCATCCTCCTTCCCCTCTTCGCTTCCGGAGTTGTCCGATGCGACCGCACGGTCCGAAACCCTCTCTGCACAGTGCATCGAACCCCTCACGTGCGCGTCCGAAATTGTCCCGGACCCGACCCGGGCAGTCGTCACCGTTGGATCCGGATCATCCCCAAACGTCTACAAAACGTCACCGTTTTCTTATTTGGACTCCCTAGCTATTTCATTCGCGACCGTTCGATTTTGATCGGAGGCTCCAAATACCCCTAACCAAAAATCTTCGTTGCTATATATATAGACACCTAACCCTAAATGCCATCCCATCCGTCATTTTTTTTCTCCTGCCAAGTCGGCCGCCGCCACCCTCTCCCTTGGGATCGCTCCCGATCCAAAATCCCCTTAGCCAACCACATCTCCTCGATCCAAATCCTCCCCGACCACCGTCCTTGTTTTCCGTCTCCACCCAATCCTTTCATCCAGCCTGCCTCGCACCACACCGGGCCCGAGCCGCCGCCGTGCGCACACAGCTCCGCAGGCGCCCCTGCCCCGAGCTCCATCCCGCTCACGCTCGTCCCCGCCACCTGGAGCTCGTCGCCTCGTCCCGCACTTTGCCTCCTCGCCGGACTTCGTCGCTCATCGCCGGACCTCGTTCAGGCCGCCACCGCCCCGCAGATGAGCGCCACTGCCCCGCGCCTCCCTCTCCTTCCCTGCGTCTCCCGCTTGTCCTCACCCAGTCTCTCTCTCTCTAGGGCGTCGTTCGTCACATCTGGAGCCTCCCCGAGCGCCGCCGGCCACCTCTGACACCGGATCCGGCTTCCCCAGTCCCGGATCTGTCCATTCCTGCCGGTACCGCCTCGCCCCGCCGCCTCAGGCCACCACCGGTCCCTGCCGCCGCCACCATGGCTCGCCTCGGCCTCGGCGGGAGGTCGGGAACGAGATCCCCCTCGCGCGGGCCGCCTCCCCTTCGCCCGATCCAGCCCAGCCGCGGCCTCTTGCTTGGCCCAGCTCCAAGCCTGCCTGCCTCACCACCGAACCGGGCCTTAGCCCATGAGTGAGCAGCCCCCCCTCCAGCCCCTGTGCATTGTTGGGCTTGTCCCAGATTTCAGCCCAGTAGTTTTTTTCCCAGCGCCTGCGAATTTAGTATTTATTCCGGAGAAGACCTGTTTTGCAGAAAAGTCCCTAGAGTTCATGCATTTAATAACTCATGAACTGTGCATCGGATTAAAATTATTTATATATGAAAACTTGCTTAAAATTGTGTCTAGTTTCATAATATGCAATTTTCATCCATGGTTAAAATTATTAAATTGCTGTTTGTGTAAATTTGCTCCTATGCCATGCTAAAATGATTTAATTCATAACTATTCAACCGTAACTCGGAATTTAATAAACTTTATATGTAAATGGGGTAGAATTTTGCCTACTTTATCATGGTGACATTGTTTTTCATGGTAAACAACTCTAAAATATGGTTTAGGGCAGAACAGGACCTAATCTAATATATGCACATGAGGAGTTTCCGGATTTGTTGTTCGTGCTTCCGGCCTCATTTAAACTTGACTAGATAGGTAGTTTACTTTGCTTGACCTCTTGCCATATTAATCAACATTTAATTTTGTTGGGGTACATAAACGAGGGAGAACTAAATAATTGATGTGGTGTTTTGTCAATATGCATCCCGATGTATATTGAGCTCCACTTAATTTGTAGGATTGTTTGTGCACTTTGCCATGCCATGTATCATTAAACCGGACATGCATCATACTTGTTTGTGCATCATGCCATGTCTTTGTGGTGGTTGTTTACTATGTTGTTTGCTATTTTCCGGTGTTGCTTCTTCGGGTTGGTTCCGATAACGTCGCGTTTGTGAGGGCCCGTTCGTCTACGTCCGTTTATCTTCTTCATGGACTCGTTCTTCTTCCTTGCGGGATTTCAGGCAAGATGATCATACCCTCGAAATCACTACTATCTTTGCTTTGCTAGATGCTCGCTCTTTTGCTATGCCATTGCTACGATGCCTACCATTTGCTTGTCAGCCTCCCAAATTGCCATGTCAAACCTCTAACCCACCATGTCCTAGCAAACCGTTGATTGGCTATGGTACCGCTTTGCTCAGCCCCTCTTATAGCGTTGTTAGTTGCAGGTGAAGATTGAAGTTTGTTCCTTGTTGGAACATGGAGATGTCGTTACTTGTTGGGACATATTTACTTGTTGGGATATCACTATATATCTTATTTAATTAATGCATCTATATACTGGGTAAAGGGTGGAAGGCTCGGCCTTATGCCTGGTGTTTTGTTCCACTCTTGCCGCCCTAGTTTCCGTCATATCGGTGTTATGTTCCCGGATTTTGCGTTCCTTACGCGGTTGGGTTATAATGGGAACCCCTTGACAGTTCGCTTTGAATAAAACTCCTCCAGCAAGGCCCAACATTGGTTTTACCATTTGCCACCTAGCCTCTTTTTCCCTTGGGTTAGGCCAGCCCAAGGGTCATCTTTATTTTAAACCCCCGGGCCAGTGCTCCTCTGAGTGTTGGTCCAACCCAGAGCACCGTGCAGGGCCATCCCTTGGCAACTTGGGTTACGTCGGCTCCTGTACGCTTAGCTTATCCGGTGTGCCCTGAGAACGAGATATGTGCAGCTCCTATTGGGATTTGTCGGCACAGCGGGTGGTCTTGCTGGACTTGTTTTACCATTGTCGAGGATGTCTTGTAGTACCGGGATACCGAGTCTGATCGGAATGTCTCGGGAGGAGGTCTATTCCTTCGTTGACCGTGAGAGCTTGTGATGGGCTAAGTTGGGACACCCCTGCAGGGATTTGAACTTTCGAAAGCCGTGCCCGTGGTTATGGGCAGATGAGAATTTGTTAACGTCCGGTTGTAGAAAACCCAAAGTAGACCTTAATTAAAATGAATCAACCGCGTGTGTAACCGTGATGGTCTCTTTCCGGCGGAGTCCGGGAAGTGAACACGGTTGTTGGAGTTATGCTTGACGTAGGTTGCTATAGGATCACTTCTTGATCATACTTTCATCGACCGTGCTTTGCCTTTTCTTCTCGCTCTCTTTTGCGTATGTTAGCCACCATATATGCTAGTCGTGTGCTGCAGCTCCACCTCATACCTTTACCTTACCCATAAGCTTAAATAGTCTTGATCGCGAGGGTGCGAGATTGCTGAGTCCCCGTGACTCACAGATACTTCCAAAACCAGCTTGCAGGTGCCAATGAGACCGTGCAGATGACGCAACCAAGCTCAGGAGGAGCTCGATGAAGATCTTGTCCTTTGTGTGGTTTTGTTCTAGTTGATCAGTAGTGGAGCCCAGTTGGGGTCGATCGGGGACCTTTGTCGCATTTGGGGTTCTTCTTTTATTTTGGCTCCGTAGTCGGGCCTTGAGTGTATTTGGATGATGTAATGCTTTATTCATGTAATTGTGTGAAGTGGCGATTGTAAGCCAACTATGTATCTCTTTCCCTTATGATATTACATGGGTTGTGTGAAGATTACCTCACTTGCGACATATGCCTTCAATGCGATTATGCCTCTAAGTCGTGCCTCGACACGTGGGAGATATAGTCGCATCGAGGGTGTTACAAGTTGGTAATCAGAGCCTTCCCCGACCTTAGGAGCCCCATTGCTAGATCGTTCTTAGCGGCCGAGTTGTGTCTAGAAAAATGTTTTGAGTCTTTAGGAATTATATATCAGAGAGTTTAGGAATTCTTTTTACTTCCCAGTCTCCTCATCGCTCTGGTAAGGCATCCTGACGTAGAGTTTTGACTCTTCTCTTCTCAAATTTCACTAAATATTTTTTTAGGATCACGCGGGTATCTTGGAATCGTTCCGATGGTTTTATGATGAGAACATTGTCTTGGTGCCTCCTGTCAGGGTTTTAGTGGAAGTGTCCCGGGGAGTTGAGCTCTGAGGTGTTGTCATCATAATTTTATCGTTGCAGTTCTGGAATACCTGAGTTTAGTACGCCGACATCGAAAATCTCTTTTATGCAGTTCGTTGGTGAGATAACCTCGACGCCACCCAGTACTGGGGCGGGAGTTCGGGAGTATCGCCATAACTTGTATAACGGATGCTTTTCGAAGGTTGAGGTAGATGATTTCCGAAGGTTTCTTGGTTATGTGTTGAAGGATGGATACAGCTGGATGTAGGATTTGTTAGTTTTGGGTGAGATATTATGCTTCCCCTGTATCCCCAACACCTGATTGCTAACCGGAAAGGTTCGGGAGTTTCATAGGTGGGAATTCAAGTAGCTCTTAGAATATCTTTCCGACAGATGTATGATATGAAATTGGGGTTCGACGTCTAGTGGTCCGCCTATTCACGGTCGGTTTTACAGTGGTCTCGTTGTGTCTTAAAGAGTCCTTGGCTATGCCGACTCGGGGGCGCTTCGTATGTCATGTGCACTGCCTTGTACATGATGGTGCTGTACGATCGAGCCCGTGTAGGCCCCACCACGAAAACTTCAGACGAAATCTCTATCATATGTTTTTTCGGCTTATTCTGCAAGCCAATCCCTTTGTTTTTGTTTTGAGTTGTGGTATTCGAGTTGCTTCGAAGTCAAATGTTGATTCCATACCTTCCCCAAACGGTGTTCTCATACTCCGATGTGAATACAAATCCGTCATGATAATCGAGATTGTCATGCCAATCCTTTTCACCGATGTGCTTCTCTTCAAGTGGATCCGATCACTTCAACATTCGCAAGATCAATTATCAGTTCTTCTCAATGTTGTTTGTTTCATCCATCTCCAAGTTGCCTTTGTTTTTTCCCGCCCTCCCTCCCTTGTTTTTCTTCAAGGACTCAGATTTCTTATTCAAGTATCCTTTTATTGATGTGAAGTCTCTCCATTCTTTTTCGTCAATATTCTTACCCGGTGGTTCTCAAGAAGATGTTCTACTAGTTCGTCATTCTTCATTCTTTTCTTCTCCGGTGGAACTAATTCAAGCTTTGTTGATCATATCTTTCTCCTCATTTCAAATACCCTCTCATGCCGGTGCCCCTCATATTCATTCACTTATCGTTATTCATTTGTTCTGGAGTGCTCTAGATATCTCGAAGATTCATGTTTTCCACTCTGCATTCGTTCAAGATCTTTCGAGAATGTTATCTTATTCAAACCATTTAATTCAGCTGGTGCTTTCTCTCTTAAATCGTTCAACGGTGTTTCTTTTCAGTGGGCCCTAACCCACAGGTCTTTTTCCAGGATCTTACCTGACTCTTCTAATTTTATCGGAGCTATTCTCAAATCTTTTAGAGTTTGACGTAAGAATGATTTATCATCAGTCAAATGCCTTTCTCCAAGATCAGTTAGATTCTTTCATCGTTGGCTCAACCTCTTTGTTTTGATTCTTCCAGAGTGTCTAAACAATTCATGGTGGTGTTTCTCTTTGTCATTCTCAACACTTGAAGACCGAAGAAGAGTTTCTCTTCAATCTTATCCGTTCTCTCAAAGATTCGTGATTCTAGCTTGTTGCCATCCTCTCATAATTATTTTCAATTGTGAGAATCCTTTTCACCCATCAGGAGATATTCAGGAGTCTTTTCAGTTTTGTTATCCGGAGTTCATCAATTCAGGGTTATTCATTCTCAGTTTTCAGCTCTCGTTCTCCAAATCATACCGGTGCATCGATCATATATCCTCTAAGCAGTGCATGATCTCTTCGTTCTCATGTATCTAAATCCTCTCAAGCATCTTCGTTCATTTTATAATTCTTCCCGGTGTTTCTTTATCTTTTCTTCGTTCTTTTTCAATTCTTACGGTGGTTCATTCAAGAGTTTTCTTCCTTTGTGTATCATATCTATGCATTCGTGCTTTTCAAATTCTACCGGTGGTTCGTTGAAGACCTTCTCAAGTTTGATATATCTCTTTTAATCCTTTCTACGAGAATAAGTAGTATGCCAAATCCATTGTTTGTCATGAATTTAATTGGTGTAAGCATAATGTAATTCTTATTCTTGTTTCATCGAGTTTGCTCAATTCCTGTTTTTCCGGAGTGGTTCATCATACTTATTCTTGTTTCAAGTGCTCATTTTTTCTTTCCCGGAGTTCCAAGCTCTCGCAATTATGTAATCACGGAGATCTATCTAAATCTGTACAAGGTTCCACCTTGTGTTTTCAACTACCCTTTCTTTCCGTTTGATCATCCTTTTGTTACCGGAGTTCTTCATGAAGGTTCCACTTGTTGGTTCATAGAGGATTTATTTCCTTTTCGAAGTGTTCATCGAGATTCTTTTCAAAGGAGCTCAAGCTTTCTTCATCTTGCTATCTGGAGTACAATTTCTTTCTACCGTATCTTTGGAGGTGATTTTACATCATTCTTGATAATTTGAGTTCATGATTCACATGTTATTAAGAATGAGGTATTTTAAATCCATCAATCTCTTCTTTGGATTTATCTGGGGGTATATTTCACCTAAAGCCTTCCCTAAGGATTGTTGCTATAGTGGTGTTTATAAATGACCCAAGTTATTCACCTATCCTCCTGGTGATTTAAACTTCTCATTTCCTTGTTGTTATCAATAGGATATATCGTTCCTGTTAGTGGCAGAATTTCACCTAATAGTTTTGAGATGTTCTCCATAAGCCCACTACAACCCTGTTCTTTTCGTTGTTGGGTTTTTTTTCAACAATTCCGTTCGACCCTTCTCCTAAGGATGCCTTCTCAAGCTCTTTTGGCATAAGTTGGCATTTTCTCGTCATTTCTCCTATTTCAATTATCTATATTCTATTCTTTCGTTCCGGAGGCATTGTGATGTCGCTCTCTTCGACCCATCATCTTGTTTTGCCAAGATCATGTTCAATTCCTTCCATTTCCAACCGGAGTGTTGACGTAATTGATCTTTATCGTTCCTTGTACTTCTCGTTTTCTACCGGAGTTCTTGCATGTACTTCTTGTTCATTGCAACCCTTTTTCTCATGTCTTTCAACCTACAGGGTTCTCATAATGTTCCTTGTTCCTTTTTCCTAACGGAGTGTTTTCCACTTCGTTCATCTTCAATGTATTCTTTTCTTTCAATTTGTTCAACCTCGCAAGGTTCTTTGGTTTCACTCATTTGTCAAAGAAGCAACTTAGTTTTACCTCTTCTCTTTTCTCTTCCGTTTTTTCCCTCCGGTGCCATTCTAGATCTCGGGACGAGATCCTCTCGTAGTGGTGGAGTGTTGTAACGCCCCAAGACCGGAGCTTCAGATGCCTTCCAGGGTTTCCGGGTTTTTCGTCATGTGAGTTGGTTTGGTCCGTTGCATTTAATCTTTGCATCATGTGCATTGCATCATCATGTTTGTTCCGCTGATTCTGATTCTGGACTAGCAACTACATCAACATATTCTGCTGCTGGATCAACTGAGTGAGCTCCGGTGGGAAGGTAAATCCGGGGTCACGTCTCGGAGGCATCTGATGGGTTTAGAAAAGATGAGATTTAAGAATAGAGAGGGGTCTAAAGAGAAATCACTACCCATATGCACATGAGGCAAAAGCAAACAATATCATTTCATTCAATCAAACAAGGGCACACAATCGGTCTAACTATCGCAAAAGTTCTCGGACTACTATATTTACATGGTGGAATACTACTACTACTGTTGGGGTGGTCTACTAGAAATATTCTTCGGTTGCAGACTCCATAATATCTACTCCAGCTTCATCAACATAGTCATCATCGCTATCATATGGATCCGAGTTGGTGTCATCGATGATGATGTAGTCTTCCGGGCGAATCTCCTTGGGTTCTTCGTCTTCTTCTACTGGTGTAGGGCCTCCCATGAATATTCCGATCTTCTTGATCAGGTCGTCATTCTTCTCCACTATTACTTCGATTTCCTCTTCATAATCTTCACGTGTAGCGTTGAGTTCTTCCTCCAGTTCCTTGATTCTTGTTCTTGCCTTCTTCAGATCTATCATGTCTGCGCACATCTGGTTCTCCTGACATCGAATGTGCTGGTTCAACTCCTGGATAAAAGCTGTAATGGATCTATCCTTCTTGGTGTTGATCATCTCCCAGTGCTCATCTCGGCGCCCACAAATCTGGTAAATAGTATCCTTGAGATCATTGCGGTAAACTTCTCCAATACGTCCCATGGCGATGTGAGCTTCCATGCTCTTTCCTAGACTCCAGGTTTGTGCATCAAAGGAAAACTCTATGGGCTCAGTGATTGGCATGAACGTTCTTCCTGGAACTTTAACTTGAATCATCCAGCGCTCCTCTTCAGGTAAAGTGGCGTTGTAGGTTTTGGTGAAGCTTGGCACTCCGATGTTTAGATATCTAGTGACTTCCTTCAGGTGACGTCCAAAGGGTGTATCTTCATCCAGTTGTGTGAACTTGTTCCTTGCATCCGCCATCCTAAAAGAATAGAAAAGATGAGGAGTCAGAAAGAGAAGAGTGAGTAGTGATCTAGGGCTTTAGCTTAGTGGTCGTGTCCTACAGTCAGCGTGTGCTCTGATACCATCTTGTAGCGACCAGACCTCAACCAGTCTGATCTCTGTGCTCCGGTGTCATCCCTGGATCAGTAATGCTGACACCACACAGTACTTGAAGGATTTATAACAAAGTAGCAATCACACACTTATTACATCGAGTGTCTCAAAAGAGAACTTATTACAATAAATATGACTTAAGGCCACCTAATAACGATAACAACGGAAGGCTTACAAGATAAGTGAGTCCATCAACTCCAACGGCATCACTGAGTATAGAACCACGACCTAAAAGTCTCCTTACTCGTCGTATGAAAAGTCTGCAACATGAACGTTGCAGCCCGAAAACGGGTCAGCACATGGAATATGCTGGCAAAGTAACACATAGAGAATGATGGAAGAATAAGACTATACTACATGCATATTTAGCTGGTGGAAAGCTCTATGGTTACAGTTTTGCGTAAAGCCAATTTTTCCCTACAGCAAAGGAATAAATTTTATTTAACTATCATGGTAGTTGTTAAACATTGAGAGTGTAGACACACTCTCAATCCCAATTAAGCATCATCATTAAAACCCAACAAAATTAAATTAGAGTAACATGATGAGATTCACATGATAATCCAAGTACTAGATACTCAAGATGTCCATAACCGGGGACACGGCTAACCATGATTAGTTTATACACTCTGCAGAGGTTTGCGCACTTTTCCCCACAAGACTCGATCTCCTCTTTTGGGATTCTCGCACTACATGGTGTTTGAGAAACAGATGACCGAGACATAGTCTTTCAGAAGCGCTTGCACCTTACGAATGGGTAGACCGTACCAACCTACATCCCCTACATCTGCTAGTCTACCACTGTAAGAGTTCGCACGACTTAGTCAACTATGCTAGAGCCCATAGTAGCTTGTGGCTGCACACGGAAGTTTCTAGTATGAATAATCTCATGATACCTTTGAGCCTGGGTGGCGGTCCAAAGAAAAACAGGCAATCACTGGAATACCCAGGTGCCTCAGTCCACCCAGATGTGTGTTTAAGTTGCCACCTTAGATAATCCATTAATTTAACAATCTCACATCTGTCATGGATACACTCACCCAATCCACGTCTACTAGCATAGCATAGCGATAAGCAACGTAGAAGTAACTCCCAAAGGTTTGATAATAAAACAGGTAATAGGTACTACCTCATCTACTTCCCAAAACCCACAATTTAATTAGATCCTAAACATGCAATGTGTGAGGATTGATCTGATGCAATAAAAACTAGGTAATAGGAAGTATGATCAAAGTGTTACTTGCCTTGCTGATGATCCATGAAACCTAGGGATTCGAAGTAGCAAGCGGCGCAATCCGGGTACTCTATCACAAACAAACAAGCAAGCAATAAGTACTGAACAAATGCACAGGTAAAACTCAAATAAGAGATCTAACCAGATAGTCCAACTTAAGAACTCCGGTTGGCAAAAAGAATCAAATCGAACGAAGCAACGAAAGACAAACAGCAAAAGAAACAAACTCCGTTTACTAATCTGAATCTAGGACAAATTTTACTGAGGCAAAATCTTGTATGAGTTGGTTAAACGGAAAGAGGGTTTCGAGACGAAACTCCAGGCACTTGAATCGCATGATTCCGATAAACGAGCGAAAAGTTACACTAGAACGAAAATCGGATCAGAAATCAAGATTAGAAATAATCACGGAAAATCTGAGAAAAAGAGAAACGACGAACAGAATAATGAACGAACGTTCGTTTTCTGAAACTTAACGATGAACGCGTTTGTTAAAACGAACGAACGAGCGAACGCTTGCTAAATAAATAAACCGGGGGAAAAACCGATCAATTTAAAAAAACGAAAACTAGGGTTTTCTAAAAAAACCGAATCGGTTTTCTCAGGAAACCGGGCAGCGGCGGCTACCTTCGGCTCGGACTCCGGCAGGGTCGGGCGGCTCCAGCGCAGGTGGCGGCACGGGCGGCGGCTTGCGGCGGCTACAGCGCAGGCGGCGGCGCGGGCTGCGATGCGGGGCGGGTGGCGCGGTGTGGGGTGAGGTGAGGCGGCGGCGGCGGCGGTGGCTATTTAAAGAGGGGGCGGCTGACTTGGGGAGGGGGTCGGGCGGCGGCGAGGCGGCTCCGGCTCGGACTCTCTCCCGAGTCCGGCTGCACGGGCGAGGAGGCGGCTGGGCCGGCCTGGCTCGGCTGGGCCCTTGGCCCAGTCGGGCGCGGGTTTTTTAAATAATTCGCCGAACTAAAGAAAACTAGAAAAATAAATAAAAATCTAAAAATGCCCAAACAAATTTTCACCGTCTAAATAAAGTATGTAGAACAGGGTGAACATTTCTTGGCCCTAAATGCAATTTTTGAAAACGTGCAATTTTTCCGAAATTCAAATAAAATAGCAAATAAAACAATAAAATCTTATTTGATTTTATTATAAATCCATCAATATTTCTTTATTTTGGAAAGTCATTTTATTCCCTCTCTCATATTTTTGTAATAGAAATAATTGAAGATAAAATAAATAAAATCAAATGATCCTATTTTCAAAATTTGAGAAAACTCAAATATGAAAATAACGAAATCCCCAACTCTCTCCGAGGGTCCTTGAGTTGCGTGAAATTTTAGGATCAACCAAAATGCAATAAATATGATATGCAATGATGATCTAATGTATAACATTCCAAATTGAAAATTTGGGATGTTACATATAAGATCTGAACTTATGTAACGCCCGGATAATCGTGCTACAGTAATCCAACGCTAATCATGCCACGTCACCACGGTTACTGTTGATAATCTACCGTTAGTCCAAAACCGAGTCAAATTCAAAAATTAAAATAAAGTTAAATTATAAAAGTTTTCAAATATTAAAGTAAAATGTTCGAAGTGTGCAAATTAAATGCTTAGGTATTTATGGTGAGGGAAACCGTGCTTTTATAGAAAAACCTAAATCATAAAATGAAATAAAAACAGTTAAGAAATAAATAAAAGAAAATGCAAAAGAGAAAACAAAAAAAACAAAAGGAGAGAACCCTTTCCCCCTGGACCAAGACGGCCCAGCTCACAGCCAGGCCGGCCCACCTGGCCCATAGCCATCTGCTGGCCCAACCCCCCTGCCTCGTCTCCCTTCTCTGTTCCCCCGACCCGGGTCGGAACAGGGGCGAGTCCCCGCCCGACCGCCTCCCCGGCACCGACGCCGGGAGGAGATAAGGCCGCCACGCCCTCGCCTCCTCGATCCCGCCTCCCACTCGCCCCCACGCTCGCCCTCTCGGTCCCTGCGCCTCCCTCTCCCCTCAGATCCACCTCGCTCCTCCCCTCGTTCCCCACTGCAACCGAGCACCGCCATGGCCTCGCCGCCATAGAACTCACGGCCACCGCAACCTCGGCACCTCTCTGACGTGTCCGCTCGCTCCCTCTCCCCGTCGCCCTCCTCGTCGACCGGTGGCCACAGCTGGAGCTCGAAGGTGCTGCTGCAACGCCCCCCTTCTTCCACATCTCCCGTCGCCGCCGTTCTTCACCAACTCCGGCGACGCCCCTGCTGCTACTAAACCACCACGGGCCATCTTGCGTGCCGCACGGTGAGCTCCCCCGCCTCCTGCTCCTCCTCGTAAAGCCCCTCGCGCACCGTAGCTACAAAGCCCCTCGCGCACCGTAGCTACCTCGTCGCCGTTGCCGAGGTTCCGTCGTCGCGGATCGCCTCGCCGTCATGGCCTTGCTCTCCGTCGTGCTCGCCTGAGCACGACATCGTGTTCCTGGTGCTTCCAGGAACCCAACGTGCCCGCTCATGCGCTTCTCCGTGGATGCTAGCCCCTAGCTCGATGAGCGCCCGAGCGCGGTGCCGCCTGCGTGCCTCCGGTGACCAAATGGTCACGAGCCAGCGCCCGTTGCATTCGCCACCTGACGCATGTCTCGCCTGGCCTCTCCGTTCGCTCGCGAGTGTGCTGTTTCGTCGTTTCCTCTTGCGTCCGACTCCGTCATCCACCGATGAGCTTGCCACGCTCGATTCCGGTCACCCCTGCCGCCACAACCACCCCCGTTGGACGCGGCGCAGCCATAGCTTTCGAACGCGCCCGAAAACTCGTCGAACGGTGCCCTGTAGGTGTTTTCCGACCACCTCCCAAGCCGCGCCGCCGCATTTTGACTCACCGGTGTCGCTCCGGCGCTGCTCGCCGTCGTGGCTAGGCAGGCCCCACCTCTGTGTCGCTGGCCAGTGGGCCCTAGTGGCCCAGTTGACTGGGTTGACCTAGTCAACTGCTGACTGGGCAGCCTAGGGGCACTGACATGCGGGCCCCATTCCATAAAACGAATAAAAAGAAATAGATAAACTGCTAGTTAATTAATTAAATTAATTAAAACCTAATCTCTCACTGACTAATGGGCCCCACCTGCTAATTAACCCAATTAATTATTCTAAACCCCCCTCTTAGTGTCCTGTCAATGACATGTGGGTCCCCCTGGACCCACCTGTCTGGTTTGACTGGTCAACCAACCTGTTGACCAGCTGATGTCAGCATTGCATCATGCTGATGTCATTAATCTATTTTTGAATTTAATTTAAATAATTAATTAAATTCCAGAAATTAATAAAATCTTTAGAAAATAATATCTTTTAATCCGTAACTCGGATTTAAATATTTTCAACATGAAAGTTGCTCAGAACGACGACGACACACGCCGTTCCGTCCGCCACGCATCCCTAGCATAGCAAACTCGCAACTTTCCCCCTCCGGCTCTCTGCCCGAAAACGCGAAACACCGGGGATACTTTCCGGATGTTTCCCCCCTTCACCGGTATCACCTCATACCGCGTTTAGGGCCACCTAGGCACCGATACTTTCATGTCATGCATCGCTATGCATCTGTTTGCTTAAATATTTATTGTTTCTTTCCCCTATTCTCTCGCTAGACACCGAGACCGACGCCGCTGCTACCCAGTACGACTAGGAGTGACGACCCCTCTCTCTTGCCAGAGCAACCAGGCAAGCCCCCCTGATCACTAGATATCACCTACTCTCCTCTATACTGCTTGCATTAGAGTAGTGTAGCATGTTACCGCTTTCCGTTAATCCTATCCTGATGCATAGCCTGTCCTTGCTACTACTGTTGTGGATGCTAATGCTTAGTATAGGATGCTAGTTTACATCAGTGGCCATACATTCTTGTCCGTCTGCCATGCTATACTATCGGGCCGTGATCACTCGGGAGTTGATCACGGGTATATACATATACATATATATGATACTTGTGGTGACTAAAAGGGGTCGGCTCGTAGAAGTACCCGCGAGTGATTCACGGATTGGGTCCGAAAGGACGTTTGTTCCCGACGGCCCTCTGAGTGGATCTTTGTGCGAAGCGACAGGGCAGGTTGAGACCACCTAGGAGAGAGGTGGGCCTGGCCCTGGTCGGCGTTCGGTTATTTCAAAATAACACGTTTAACGAGATCTTGGTATTTGATCTGAGTCTGGCTACTGGCCTATACGCACTAACCATCTACGCGGGGACAGTTATGGGCACTCGACGTCGTGGTATCAGCCGAAGCCTTCGTGACGTAGCGACTGAGCGGCGCGCCGGTTGGACTGGAACGCCTTCTTGTATAAGGGAGGCTAGGTCTGCTCACCGGCCGCGTACGCAACGTGCAGGTGTGCAATGGGCGATGGGCCCAGACCCCTGCGCCATAGGATTTAGACCGGCGTGCTGACCTCTCTGTTGTGCCTAGGTAGGGCTGTGACGTGTTGATCTTCCGAGGCCGGGCATGACCCAGGAAAGTGTGTCCGGCCAAATGGGATCGAGCGTGTTGGGTTATGTGGTGCACCCCTGCAGGGAAGTTAATCTATTCGAATAGCCGTGATCTTCGGTAACAGGACGACTTGGAGTTGTACCTTGACCTTATGACAACTAGAACCGGATACTTAATAAAACACACCCTTCCAAGTGCCAGATACAACCGGTGGTCGCTCTCTAATAGGGCGACGAGGAGAGGATCGCCGGTTAGGATTATGCTATGCGATGCTACTTGGTGAACTTACCATCTACTCTCTTCTCCTGCTGCAAGATGGAGGTTACCAGAAGCGTAGTCTTTCGATAGGACTAGCTATCCCCCTCTTATTCCGGCATTCTGCAGTTCAGTCCACATATGATACCCTTATTCCATTTGATACCAATGCATACATATGTAGTGTAGCTCCTTGCTTGCGAGTACTTTGGATGAGTACTCACGGTTGCTTTTCTCCCCTTTTCCCCCTTCCTATACCGATTGCTGCGACCAGATGTTGGAGCCCAGGAGCCAGACGCCACCGTCGACGACGACTACTACTACACTGGAGGTGCCTACTACTACGTGCAGCCCGCTGACGACGACCAGGAGTAGTTTAGGAGGATCCCAGGCAGGAGGCCTGCGCCTCTTTCGATCTGTATCCCAGTTTGTGCTAGCCTTCTTAAGGCAAACTTGTTTAACTTATGTCTGTACTCAGATATTGTTGCTTCCGCTGACTCGTCTATGATCGAGCTCTTGTATTCGAGCCCTCGAGGCCCCTGGCTTGTAATATGATGCTTGTATGACTTATTTTATTTGTAGAGTTGTGTTGTGATATCTTCCCGTGAGTCCCTGATCTTGATCGTACACGTTTGCGTGTATGATTAGTGTACGATTGAATCGGGGGCGTCACAAGTTGGTATCAGAGCCGACTGCCTGTAGGAATCCCCCTTCCACACTCCTTGGCCGAAGTCGAGTCTAGACATTACAAAAACTTTTACTAACATGGCTGTGTGCCTTACGGGCCCACGTCGCCATCTGGGTGGTATTAGGATCTTTTACTCCTCGATCCTTACTCTGGGACTCTGAACTCTCTCCTACTCGGGTTAAACGATTTTACTAACTCTAAACATTAGGATCCCGTGACCACGTTCACCCCAAAGTTGGATAAGCCCTAGCTATTCATTTAGAGTAGTATATTGAACATTATCCACACTGTCAGTTGACTCCTTTGAAACATCTTTGTTTTCAGATGGAACCCACGAGACAGGTCGTGCGCCACACGACGGCCATTGGTGCCTCAGGATCACCTGCTGTGTTGGTTGAGATGATGACCTATCTGGGTTATCGCTGGCACCCTGAGTACACCGTCTATGAGGAGTATCAGGACTTCAACCAGGAGCAGTACCGTGCCATCGTCCACCTCTACTCTCGGGAGTATGACTCCACTACCGTGCTGCACACTGCTCATGGTGTTGGAGTGACTATCGATATGGCGGTCCACGATGCTGCTTATGCTGCTCTGACACGTCTTCGTGGAGAGTATCAGGAGTTGGACACCTCCCCCTTCAGGCACATTGCTATCGCATCCGATGTTGGTGCGGAGGGATACTACACTGCTGCCTACTCCACTGTCACCCGAGAGCCCTTCTACCATCAGAACCTGGTTCTGCATGCTGATGGGCTGGATAGAGCTAACCGAGCTCTTCGCCACGAGTTGTACACCACCCGTCAGCACCTTACCGTGCTCTGACGATGTTGCACCCCTTTGTCGGATCCAGAGAGCTGCCGTGTTCTGCGATCTACCCAGCCAGGACCGTGATGCCCCAGGGTGTCGGTTGGCCAGATGTGGGAGGCTACTCTCCCGCACTTGGTCCTCTTCTGCCACTTGAGCGTCAGGTTCTGCACCAGAGTACCCGCGGACCCCAGGTTGCCGACGTGGTACCCGATGCCACACTACCAGCTTTCAGGCTACAGCTACCTCCGCAGTACCGCGTGGGACTGATGTAGACTTGCTTGTTAGTGTTAGATGCATTCGCCGCGAGCCTGCGTGCCGCCTATGATGTCTTAGTCTATGTACGAACTCTGTGTACCGAACTCTATGCATGATCTCTTTTGTAAGATATGCCGACTACTATGTAGTATCTATCGTGCTGCTTTCGTTGTGCATGTTTCATCATGAATGATTCTTGTCTTTGCAAATTTCTCAATGCTGAACTACCCCTGTTATATATTAGCAGGATGGTTAGACCAGGTGGTCGTGGTCGTGGTGGCAACGCCCCACCACCGCCTGAGTACATGGCTGGGATGATGCAACAGTTTGAGCTGAATCGTCAGTTCATGGAGAATATTATGGCTCAGTTTCCTCGCCCCAATATGAACCAGCAGCCAACCCAAGTGACTCTGCAGGATTTCATGCGCCTCAACCCAACCGTGTACCGCAGCTCAACTCAGCCTCTGGATGCTGATGACTGGCTCCGTGACATCACCTATGAGATGGAGTCTGCTGATGTAGCCCCTGCCAGCTATGTCACCTTTGCTTCCTTCTTCCTGAAAGGACCCGCAGCTCAATGGTGGGACACACAGGCGTACTCTGCCAGCTGGAACAATCATCACCTGGCCAGACTTCCAAGCTGCCTTCCGTGCTCGCTTCATTCCTCAGGGAGTCATGGACCGGTAAGAAGCGTGAGTTCCGCAACCTCACCCAAGGCAACAAAACTGTGGAAGCTTATCAGCGGGAGTTTCTGGACTTGTCCCGCTATGCTGAAGAAGACATTGCAACTGATGCACGCAGACAGGAGAAGTTCCGTGATGGCCTTCAAGCTGACATATCAAGCTCGCACTTCTAGTGCATGACTTTGCTGATTTCGCCCCTTGGTGAACAAGGCCATCAATGTCGAAACTGGTCTGCAGGAACACCAGAGCTCTCACAGGCGCAACCGTGACACGGGCTCATCTTCGGGCCCGTCCTCGCAGAAGCGTAGGATATGGATTCCCAACAGCATGTACCAGCCAACTGCACCTGCTCCAAGGCAGTCCTATGCTGCACCGCGTCTGCCTCCCCCACCAACTAGGCAGCCAAGACTTCCAGCTCCACCACCCCGAGCTCCTGTTCCCACTCCCAATAATGGTCTGTGCTTCAGGTGTGGTCAACCAGGACACCGTGCTAGGGAATGCAACCAGAACCAGAATCAACTGGCCCTCCCTGCAGCTGGCCGTGGAAGCAACCAGCCTCGCAACAACAATGCCAGGTCTTATGGTCGTGTTCATGCCAACCACGTTGATCTTAATGAAGCTCAAGACCAGCCTGCTACTGTGATGGGTACACTCCTCGTAAATTCAGTACCTGCATCTGTTTTATTCGATTCAGGAGCATCGCATTCATTCATGTCAGAAGATTTTGCATACAAGCATGACGTTAAATGTGAGGAGATGAACACTTCGGTATTGGTAAAAACCCCCGTGGGACAATGTCAAACCTCACTGGTTGGCATCGATGTCCCCGTGGAAATCGAAGGGCTGGAATTCTATGCCTCTCCCATTATCCTGAAGTCGTCTAACATCGACCTCATTCTGGGAATGGATTGGTTGAAAGCGCATACTGCTTCTATAGTTTGCGCCACTAAGGTCGTCCATCTGCTACACCCTTCTGACGAAATAATAGCTTACCAAGCTCATCTAGTTCAGAACACCGAGGCACGACTTTATGCCTTGAATGCGTTGAACGCTGCACCACTCGAGGGCATTGAAAACATTCCCGTCGTTCGTGAATTCCAAGACGTCTTCCCAGAAGAACTTCCAGGGATTCCCCCTGCTAGAGCTGTCGAATTCATCATCGACTTGAAACCCGGCACCACCCCTATAGCCAAACGACCCTACAAGATGCCGCCGCATGAACTCATTGAGCTTAAGGAGGAAATCGACAAATCTCTTGTCAAAGGTTTCATTCGCCCAAGTTGCTCTCCTTGGGGAGCACCTTCTCTCTTTGTTAAGAAGAAGGATGGGACAAACCGATTAGTCCAAGACTACCGTCCTATAAACCAAGCTACCATTCAGAATAAATACCCTCTTCCTCGGATCAATGATCTTTATGATCAACTGGCTGGCTCATCAGTGTTCTCCAAACTCGACTTGAGGTTGGGTTACCACCAGATCCGTGTTCGTGAAGAGGACATCCCAAAAACCGCCTTCGTGACTCGGTATGGATCATACGAGTACACCGTCATGTCATTCGGCTTAACGAATGCTCCCGCCACCTTCTCTCGTCTGATGAACTATATATTCATGGATTACCTCGACAAGTTCGTCGTGGTTATATTGGACGATATCCTTGTATTTTCCAAGAACAAGGAAGAACATGCTGAACATCTTCGTCTTGTGCTGGAAAAGCTTCGAGAGCATCAACTGTATGCTAAGTATTCCAAGTGTGAATTCTGGCTCCCCGAAGTAACCTATCTTGGGCATGTCATCTCCAAGGATGGTATTGCCGTCAACCCTGAACGAGTTCAGGCTATTCTCGATTGGACTCCTCCGAAGAATGTCAAGCAAGTCCGAAGTTTTCTCGGTCTCGCCAGCTATTGCCGTCGATTCGTCGAGAACTTCTCCAAGATTGCCAGGCCTCTGACTAATCTGTTGCATAAGGGTGTCAAGTTCGACTGGACAGACAAGTGTCAGGAAAGTTTCCAGGCGCTCAAAGACAAGTTGACTTCTGCCCCCGTGCTTGCTCCACCTGATACTAAGAAGGACTTCGTCATTTACTGCGACGCTTCCCGTCAAGGATTAGGCTGTGTCCTAATGCAAGAGCGCAGAGTGATTGCTTATGCCTCTCGTCAACTGCGCCCTCACAAAAGAAACTACCCAGTTCACGACCTCGAGCTTGCTGCTGTCATTCATGCACTGAAGCAGTGGCGACATTACCTTCTCGGTAATCGTTGCGAGATCTTCACCGACCACCAAAGTCTGAAGTATCTGTTTACTCAGCCAGATCTGAACCTCCGTCAGCAGAGATGGATGGAGACTGTTGCAGACTTTGACGTGGGTATATCCTATACCCCCGGCAAGGCTAATGTAATGGCTGATGCCTTGAGCCGCAAGTCTTACTGCAATCACCTCCAGGTTCACAAAGTTCAGCCCTCGCTTGTCGAAGAATTTAGAAAGCTGAACCTTCATATTGTTCCTCCTGGAGCACTCGCCCCCCTCCCCCAGAGTTTCAGAAGATGAATCTTCGTGTTGTTACTAAGGGTTCTCTAAATACCCTGGCTGTCGTACCAGATCTCGTAGCTGGTATAAAGACTATTCAAGGTTATGACTCTGAAGTCCATAAGATTAAACGTCATCTAGCAGAAGGAAAGCCCTCATTCTTCTCTATCGCCGATGATGGCGCCTTGTACTTCAAAGGCCGCCTAGTGGTACCATGTTCGAAGAAAAACCTGGATAAGACTAAAAGGGTTATGCAAGAAGCTCATGATACGCCTCTGTCCATCCATCCTGGTAGTACAAAGATGTACCAGGATATTCGTCAAAGATTCTGGTGGTCTAATATGAAGCAGGACATTGCTCGTTATGTTGCTGAGTGTGACGTTTGTCGCCGTAATTCAAAGCAGAGCATCAAAGGCCTGCTGGAACTCTGCAACCTATCTCTATTCCTGAATGGAAATGGGACCATGTTGAAATGGACTTCGTCACTGGATTTCCCAAATCGCAGAAAGGTAATGATGCTATTCTTGTCGTCATTGACCGGCTTTCCAAAGTTGCCACATTTTCTGGCGGTCAAAGAGACAATCACTGCTAGTCAGCTTGCTACTCTCTACATGGCCAGAATTGTTTCACTTCACGGTATTCCACTGGTTATCAGTTCAGACCGTGGCAGCTTATTCACTTCAAGATTTTGGGCAAGTTTCCAAGAAGCTATGGGAACTCATCTGTCGTTCAGTACGGCGTTTCATCCTCAGTCGCAAGGACAGGTTGAACGTGTCAACCAAGTTCTCGAAGACATGCTTCGAGCTTGTGTAATTTCCTTCGGCAAGAAATGGGAGGAATCTCTTCCATATGCCGAGTTCTCTTATAATAATAGCTATCAAGCTAGTCTGAAGATGTCCCCCTTCGAAGTGCTATATGGACGAAAGTGTCGAACCCCTCTGAACTGGTCAGAAACTGGGGAACGTCCACTCTTCGGTCCGGATATTATCCAACAGGCCGAAGAACAAGTTCGCATTATCGCGAGAATCTCAAGACTGCTCAGTCACGTCAGAAAAGTCAGTATGACCGTCATCACCAAGACATGGTCTATCAACCTAGGCGAAAAGGCTTATCTTCGAGTTACACCAATGAAGGGTGCTCACCGCTTCGGGATCAAGGGCAAGCTAGCTCCTCGCTATATCGGTCCCTTCACTATTCTCGAAAGGCGTGGAAAAGTGGCATATCAACTGGAGCTTCCGCCGAACCTTTCTCAGGTTCACGATGTGTTCCACGTGTCACAACTCCGCCGTTGCTTCAAGGATCCAATCCGAGCAGTGGATCATGAAGTGCTCGAATTGCAACAGGACCTCTCCTATAAAGAGCATCCGGTCCGCATTCTTGACCAAGCTGAACGCCGCACACGTCAGAAGGCGATCAAGTTCCTCAAAGTCCAGTGGTCGAATCACTCTGAAGACGAAGCCACTTGGGAACGCGAGGACCGCCTGCGTGATGAATACCCCGCACTGTTTCCTTCTACCTCCTAAATCTCGGGACGAGATTTCTTGTAGTGGAGGAGATTTGTAACGCCCGGATAATCGTGCTACAGTAATCCAACGCTAATCATGCCACGTCACCACGGTTACTGTTGATAATCTACCGTTAGTCCAAAACCGAGTCAAATTCAAAAATTTAAAATAAAGTTAAATTATAAAAGTTTTCAAAAGTTAAACTAAAATGTTCGGTGGTTGCCGAATATTACGAGGGTAATTATAGTGCAACAAACATATTTTTATAAAATGGCCTAAATGTTTAAAATGAAATTAAAAGAAAAGAAAATAAATAAAAAGAAAAGCAAAGAGAAAACAAAAAAAAACAAAAGCAGAGAACCCTTCCCCCTGGACCAGACGGCCCAGCTCACAGCCAGGCCGGCCCACCTGGCCCATAGCCATCTGCTGGCCCAACCCCCCTGCCTCGTCTCCCTTCTCTGTTCCCCCGACCCGGGTCGGAACAGGGGCGAGTCCCCGCCCGACCGCCTCGCCGGCACCGACGCCGGAAGGAGATAAGGCCGCCATGCCCTCGCCTCCTCGATCCCTTCTCCCACTCGCCCCCGCTCTCTCAATCGGACCCTGCGCCTTCCCCCTCAGATCCACCTCGCTCTCCCCCTCGTTCCCCACCACGTCCGAACGCCGCCATGAATTGCACGGCCACAGCCATCGCCTCGCCGCGCCTGCGTGTCCGTCGTCGCCGTCGTCGCCCTCCTCGTCGACCGGTGGCCACAGCTGGAGCTCGAAGGTGCTGCTGCAACGCCCCCCTTCTTCCACATCTCCCGTCGCCGCCGTTCTTCACCAACTCCGGCGACGCCCCTGCTGCTACTAAACCACCACGGGCCATCTTGCGTGCCGCACGGTGAGCTCCCCCGCCTCCTGCTCCTCCTCGTTAAGCCCCTTGCGCACCGTAGCTACCTGGTCGTCGTTGTCGAGGTTCCATCGCTGCGGATCGCCTCGCCGCCGTGGCCTTGCTCTCCGTCGTGCTCGCCTGAGCACGACATCGTGTTCCAGGTGCTTCCAGGAACCCAACGCGCCCGCTCACGCGCTTCTCCGTGGACGCTAGCCCCTAGCTCGATGAGCGCCCGAGCGCACTGCTGCCCGCGCTCGTCGCCGGCGTGCCTCCGGTGACCAAATGGTCATGAGCCAGCGCCCATTGCATTCACCACCTGACGCATGTCTCGCATGGCCTCTCCGTTCGCTCGCGAGTGTGCTGCGTTGTCGTTTCCTCTTGCGTCCGACTCCGTCATCCACTGATGAGCTCGCCACGCTCGATTCCGGTCACCCCTGCCGCCACAACCACCCCAGTTGGACGCGGTGCACCCGTAGCTTTCGAACGCGCCTGAAAACTCGTCGAACGGTGCCCTGTAGGTGTTTTCCGACCACCTCCCGAGCCGCGCCGCCGAATTTTGACTCACCGGAGTCGCTCCGGCGCTGCCCGCCGACGTGGCTAGGCGGGCCCCACCTCTGTGTCGCTGGCCAGTGGGCCCTGGTGGCCCAGTTGCTGGGTTGACCCAGTCAACTGCTGACTGGGCAGCCCAGTGGCACTGACATGCGGGCCCCATGCCATAAAACGAATAAAAAGAAATAGATAAACTGCTAATTAATTAAATTAATTAATTAAAACCTAATCTCTCACTGACTAATGGGCCCCCACCTGCTAATTAACCCAATTAATTAGTCTAAACCCCCTGTTAGTGTCCTGTCAATGACATGTGGGTCCCCCTGGACCCACCTGTCTGGTTTGACTGGTCAGCCGACCTGTTGACCAGCTGATGTCAGCATTGCATCATGCTGATGTCATTAATCTATTTTTGAATTTAATTTAAATAATTAATTAAATTCCAGAAATTAATAAAATCTTTAGAAAATCATATCTTTTAATCCGTAACTCGGATTTAAATATTTACAACATGAAAGTTGCTCAGAACGACGAGACGAACCCGGATACGCAACCCGTTCGTCCGCCACGCATCCCTAGCATAGCAAACTCGCAACTTTCCCCCTCCGGCTCCTTTGCCCGAAAACGCGAAACACCGGGGATACTTTCCCGGATGTTTCCCCCCTTCACCGGTATCACCTCATACCGCGTTAGGGCACCCCTAGCACCGATACTTGTCATGTCATGCATCGCTATGCATCTGTTTGCTTAACTTGTCATGTCATGCATCGCTATGCATCTATTTGGTCAAATATTTATTGTTTCTTCCCCCTGTTCTCTCGCTAGACACCGAGACCGACGCCGCTGCTACCCAGTACGACTATAGAGTTGACGACCCCTCTCTCTTGCCAGAGCAACCAGGCAAGCCCCCCCCCTTGATCACCAGATATCGCCTACTCTCCTCAATACTGCTTGCATTAGAGTAATGTAGCATGTTACTGCTTTCCGTTAATCCTATCCTGATGCATAGCCTGTCCTTGCTACTACTGTTGTTACCTTTACCTGAATCCTAATGCTTAGTATAGGATGCTAGTTTATCATCAGTGGCCATACATTCTTGTCCGTCTGCCTTGCTATACTATCGGGCCGTGATCACTCGGGAGTTAATCATGGGTATATACATATACATAATATATGATACTTGTGGTGACTAAAGACGGGTCGACTCGTAGGAGTACCAGCGAGTGATTCACGGATTGGGTCCGAAAGGACGTTTGTCCCGACGGCCCTCTGAGTGGATCTTTGTGGCGAAGCGACAGGGTAGGTTGAGACCACCTAGGAGAGAGGTGGGCCTGGCCCTGGTCGGCATTTGTGGTTATTTCAAATTAACACTTTGAACAAGATCTTGGTATTTGATCTGAGTCTGGCTACTGGCCTATACGCGCTAACCATCTACGCGGGGACAGTTATGGGCACTCGGCGTCGTGGTATCAGCCGAAGCCTTTGTGACGTCAGCGACTGAGCGGCACGCGCCGGGTTGGACTGGAACGCCTACTCTTGTATAAGGGAGGCTAGGTCTGCTCACCGGCCGTGTACGCAACGTGCAGGTGTGCAATGGGCGATGGGCCCAGACCCCTGCGCCATAGGATTTAGACCGGTGTGCTGACCTCTCTGTTGTGCCTAGGTAGGGCTGCGACGTGTTGATCTTCCGAGGCCGGGCATGACCCCGGAAAGTGTGTCCGGCCAAATGGGATCGAGCGTGTTGGGTTATGTGGTGCACCCCTGCAGGGAAGTTAATCTATTCGAATAGCCGTGATCTTCGGCAATAGGACGACTTGGAGTTATACCTTGACCTTATGACAACTAGAACCGGATATTTAATAAAACACACCCTTCCAAGTGCCAGATACAATCCGGTGGTCGCTTTCTAACAGGGCGACGAGGAGAGGATCGCCGGTTAGGATTATGCTATGCGATGCTACTTGGTGAACTTACCATCTACTCTCTTCTCCTGCTGCAAGATGGAGGTTACCAGAAGCGTAGTCTTGGATAGGACTAGCTATCCCCCTCTTATTCCGGCATTCTGCAGTTCAGTCCACATATGATACCCTTATTCCTTTTTGATACCAATGCATACATATGTAGTGTAGCTCCTTACTTGTGAGTACTTTGGATGAGTACTCACGGTTGCTTTTCTCCCCCTTTTTCCCCCTTCCTATATCGGATTGCTGTGACCAGATGTTGGAGCCCAGGAGCCAGACGCCATCGTCGACAACGACTACTACTACACTGGAGGTGCCTACTACTAAGTGCAGCCCACTGACGGCGACCAGGAGTAGTTTAGGAGGATCCCAGGCAGGAGGTCTGCGCCTCTTTCGATCTGTATCCCTGTTTGTGCTAGCCTTCTCAAGGCAAACTTGTTTAACTTATGTCTGTACTCAGATATTGTTGCTTCCGCTGACTCGTCTATGACCGAGCTCTTGTATTCGAGCCCTCGAGGCCCCTAGCTTGTAATATGATGCTTGTATGACTTATTTTATTTGTAGAGTTGTGTTGTGATATCTTCCCGTGAGTCCCTGATCTTGATCATACACGTTTGCGTGTATGATTAGTGTACGATTGAGTCGGGGGCGTCACAACTTATCACAATCAAATACAACTGCTAAGAATTCCTTTTTAGTAGTAGCATAATTTCTCTAGGCATTGTCTAGAGTTTTGCTAGCATATTGAATAACATTTAATTTTTTATCAACTCTTTGTCCTAGAACAACACCTACAACATAATCACTAGCATCACACATGATTTCAAATGGTAAATTCCAATCAGGTGGCTGAACAATAGGTGCAGAAATCAAGGCTTTCTTAAGTATTTCAAATGCTTCTACACAATCATCATCAAAGACAAAAGGAATATCTTTTTGTAATAGGTTAGTCAAAGCCTGGGAAATTTTTGAGAAGTCCTTAATGAACCTCCTATAAAAACCGGCATGACCAAGGAAACTTCTTATACCTTTGATGTCCTTGGGACACGACATCTTTTCAATAGCATCACTTTAGATTTGTCAACTTCAATACCTGTTTCAGAAATTTCATGCCCCAAGACAATGCCTTCATTAACAATAAAGTGGCACTTCTCCCAATTCAATACAAGGTTAGTTTCTTCACATCTATGCAAAACTCGATCAAGGTTGCTCAAGCAATCATCAAAAGAGGATCCATAAACAGAGAAATCATCCATGAAAACTTCACAAATTTTTTCACAAAAGTCATAGAATATAGCCATCACACATCTTTGAAAGGTAGCAGGTGCATTACATAAACCAAAAGGCATACGTCTATAAGCAAAGGTACCGAAAGGGCAAGTAATAGTAGTCTTTTCTTGATCATCAGCTGACATAGGTATTTGAGAGAAACCCGAGTAACCATCTAGAAAGCAAAAATGTGTATGTTTGGATAATCTTTCTAGCATTTGATCAATGAAAGGCAAAGGGTAATAATCTTTTTAGTAGCTTTATTTAATTTGTGGAAATCAATCACCATCCTATAACCTGTAAACATTCTTTGCGGAATCAATTCATCTTTATCATTAGGAACGACAGTAATACCTCCCTTCTTAGGGACACAATGGACATGTCTTACCCACTGACTATCAGCAACGGGATAAATTATACCTGCTTCAAGGAGCTTTAATATTTCCTTTCTTACCACTTCTTTCATCTTAGGATTTAACCATCGTTGGTGATCAATAACTGGTTTGGTGTCTTTCTCCAAATTTATTTTGTGTTGACATAGAGTGGGACTAATGCCCTTAAGATCATCAAGATTATATCCAATAGCAGCTCAGTGCTTCTTCAGAGTTTTCAATAATTTCTCTTCTTCATGCTCTGAAAGGTTAGCACTAGTAATAATAGGATATATCTTCTTTTCATCAAGATAAGCATATTTAAGAGTAGCAGGCAATGGTTTAAGCTCAAACACGGGATCACCCTTGGGTGGAGGAGGATCCCCTAGGATTTCAACAGGCAAGTTGTGTTTCAGAATAGGTCCCTGTTTAAAGAATACTTCATCTATTTCCCTTCTTTCATTCATATACGTATCATTTTCATGGTCTAGCGAATATTGTTCTAAAGGATCACTAGGAGGCACGACAATAGAAGCAAGACCAACAATTTCATCTTTACTAGGCAATTCTTTATCATGGGTTTGTCTACGGAACTTAGCGAAATTAAACTCATGAGACATATCCCCCAAACCAACAGAAACAATATCTTTATTGCAGTCTATCTTAGCATTAACAATATTCAAGAAGGGTCTACCAAATATAATGGGACAAAAGTCATCTTGTGGGGAACCAAGAACAAGAAAATCAGTAGGATATTTAACTTTCCCACACAAGACTTCAACATCTCTAACAATCCCAACTGGTGAAATAGTATCTCTATTGGCAAGCTAATTGTAACATCTATCTCTTCTATCACAGCAGGGGCAATATCATGCATAATTTCTTTGTATAAGGAATGAGGTATTGCACTTGCACTAGCACCCATATCACATAAACCATGATAGCAATGATCTCCTATTCTAACAGAAATAACAGGCATGCCTACAACAGGTCTATGTTTATTTTTAGCATCAGGTCTAGCAATTCTAGCAGCTTCATTGCAGAAGTAAATAACATGCCCATCAATATTATCGGCCAAGAGATCTTTAACCATAAAAATTTTAGGATCAACTTTAACTTGCTCAGGGGGTTTGTGTGACCTAATATTACTTTTTTTGACTACATTTGAAGCTTTAGCATGATCCTTTATTCTAACAGGGAAGGTGGTTTCTCAATATAAGCAGTAGAAACAACAAGATCATTATAAGTGATAGTCTTTTCTTCAACTTTAATATGTGCAACTACTTTTACTTCAGTGGGAGGATTATATTTAAACCACTTCTCCTTAGGGAGATCAACATGAGTATCAAAGGATTCAAAGAAAGAAGCTACTATCTCAGAGTCAAGTCCATATTTAGTGCTAAATTCACTAAAAACATCGGTATCCACAAAAGATTTAACACAATCAAACTTAGGTGTTATACCTGACTCCTTACCTTTGTCGAGGTCCCAATCTTCAGAGTTGCGTTTAATTCTTTCCAATAAATCCCATTTGAATTCAATAGTCTTCATCATAAAAGATCCAGTACAAGAAGTATCGAGCATGGAGCGATTACTGAGAGAAAGTCTGTTATAAATTTTTTGAATAATCATTTCTCTTGAGAGCTCATGATTGGGGCATGAATATAACATTGACTTAAGCCTCCCCCAAGCTTGAGCGATGCTTTCTCCTTCGTGAGGCCAAAAATTATATATATAATTACGATCACGATGAACAAGATGCATAGGATAAAACTTTTGATAAAATTCCAATTTCAATCGTTTGTAGTTCCATGATCCCATATCATCACATAGCCTATACGATGTCAGTGCCTCTCCCTTCAAAGATAAAGGGAAGACCTTCTTATTGATAACATCATCGGGCATACCTGCAAGCTTAAATAATCCACAAACTTCATCCACATAGATTAAGTGTAAATCGGGATGCAATGTTCCATCTCCTGTAAAAGGATTAGCTAGCAGTTTCTCTATCATACCCGAAAGGAATTTCAAAGTAAACATTTTCAGTAGGTTCAGTAGGTTGAGGAGAAACTCTTTGCTCTACTGGTCGGGGTGAAGATACCCCGAACAAGCCCCTCAAAGGATTATGTTCCATAGTAACAAGTGAGAGTAAATTCAAGCACACTATATAAATTTTTCCTTACCAAATTCCACCTACCAAAGGCGCTTCACTCCCCGACAACGGCGCTGGAAAAGAGTCTTGATGACCCATAAGTGTAGGGGATCTATCGTAGCCTTTTTGATAAGTAAGAGTGTCGAACCCAATGAGGAGCAGAAGGAAATGATAAGCAGTTTTCTGTAAGGTATTCTCTGCAAGCACTGAAATTATCAGTAACAGATAGTTTTGTGATAAGGTAATTTGTAACGAGTAGCAAGTAATAAAAGTAAATAAGGTGCAGCAAGATGGCCCAATCCTTTTTGTAGCAAAGGACAAGCCTGGACAAACTCTTATATGAAGGAAAGCGCTCCCGAGTACACATGGGAATTATCGTCAAGCTAGTTTTCATCACGTTCATATGATTCGTGTTAGGTTCTTTGATAATTTGATATGTGGGTGGACCGGTGCTTGGGTACTTTCCTTACTTGGACAAGCATCCCACTTATGATTAACCCCTATTGCAAGCATCCGCAACTACAACAGAAGTATTAAGGTAAACCTAACCATAGCATGAAACATATGGATCCAAATCAACCCCTTATGAAGCAACACATAAACTAGGGTTTAAGCTTCTGTCACTCTAGCAACCCATCATCTACTTATTACTTCCCAATGCCTCCCTCTAGGCCCAAACAATGGTGAAGTGTCATGTAGTTGATGTTCACATGACACCACTAGAGGGATGACAACATACATCTCATCAAAATATCGAACGAATACCAAATTCACATGACTACTTATAGCAAGACTTCTCCCAGGTCCTCAGGAACAAACGTAACTACTCACAAAGCATATTCATGTTCATAATCAGAGGGGTATTAATATGCATAATGGATCTAAACATATGATCTTCCACCAAGTAAACCAACTAGCATCAACTACAAGGAGTAATCAACACTACTAGCAACCCATAGGTACCAATCTGAGGTTTGGATACAAAGATTGGATACAAGAGATGAACTAGGGTTTGAGATGAGATGGTGCTGGTGAAGATGTTGATGGAGATTCACCCCTCCCGATGAGAGGATCGTTGGTCATGACTTCCCCCTCCTGGAGGGAAGTTTCTCCGGTAGAACAACTCTGCCGGAGCCCTAGATTGGTTCCGCCTCGTGGCGGCAGATTTTCGTCCCGTGAGCTTGCTTATGATTTTTTTCTCGGTGAAAGACTCCATATATCCAAAGATGGGCATCGGAGGGCCACCAGTGGGCCCACGAGGCAGGGGGCGTGCCTAGGGGGGTAGGGCGCGCCCCCACCCTCGTGGATGGTGGGTGGCCCCCCTCTGGTACTTCTTTCGCCCAATATTTTTTATATATTCTGAAAATAATTCTCGTGGAGATTCAGGACTTTTGGAGATGTGCAGAATAGGTCTCTAATATTTGCTCCTTTTCCAGCCCAGAATTCCAGTTGCCGGCATTCCCCCTCTTCATGTAAACCTTGTAAAATAAGAGAGAAAAGGTATGAGTATTGTGACATAATGTGTAATAACAGCCCATAATGCAATGAATATCGATATAAAAGCATGAAGCAAAATGGACGTATCAATGCACATCACTATAAGCCTTGCAAGAAATGTGACTAATGAGTTAGTTGCGGGAAGAAATGTAGCTAATGAGTTAGTTACGGGATGTAGCATTACGGAATGAGTAAATAGACTTTCCGGTAACGAGATTGAACTAGGTATTGAGATACCAACGATCGAATCTCGGGCAAGTAACATACCGATGACAAAGGGAACAACGTATGTTGTTGTGCGGTTTGACCAATAAAAATCTTCGTAGAATATGTAGGAACCAATATGACCATCCAGGTTCTGCTATTGGTTATTGACCGGAAGTGAGTCTCGGTCATGTCTACATAGTTCTCGAACCCGTAGGGTCCGCACACTTAACGTTTAATGACGATCGGTATTATGAGTTTATGTGTTTTGATGTACCGGAGGTAGTTCGGAGTCCCAGATGTGATCATGGACATGACGAGGAGTCTCGAAATGGTCGAGACATAAAGATCTATTGGAAGGCTATGTTTGGACACCGGAATGGTTCTGGATGAGTTCGAGCATTTTCCGAAGTACCAGGAGGTTACCGGAACCCCCCGGGGAGTCAATGGGCCGTAATGGGCCCTAGTGGAGAAAGAGGGCAGCAGGCAAGTGGTGGGGCGCACCCCCTAGGCCCAAACTGAATTGGTTTAGGGTTTGGCGGGCCGGCCCCCTTTCCTTCTTCTCTCCTCCTCCTTCCTCCTTCTCCTAGTAGGAATAGGAAAGGGGTGGGGGCAAACCTACTTGGAGTAGGATTGCCCCCCCCCCTTGGGCGCGCCTCCTCCTAGGCGGGCCCTCTCCTCCTCCCCCCTTTATATACGGGGAAGGGGGCACCCCATAGACACACAAGTTGATTGTTTAGCCGTGTGTGGTGCCCCCCTCCACAGATTTCCACCTCGATCATATCGTTGTAGTGCTTAGGCGAAGCCCTATGTCAGTAACCTCATCATCACTGTCATGACGCTGTCGTGCTGACGAAACCCTCCCTCGGCCTCAACTGGATCAAGAGTACAAGGGATGTCACCGAGTTGAACGTGTGCAGATCGCGGAGGTGCCGTAAGTTTGGTACTTGATCGGTTGGATCGCGAAGACGTTCTACTACATCAACCGTGTTTCATAATGCTTCCGCTTTCGGTCTACGAGGGTACGTAGACATACTCTCCCCCTCTCGTTGCTATGCATCACCTAGATGGATCTTGCATGTGCGTAGGGTTTTTTGGAAATTAATACGTTCCCCAACAGATTCAGAGGTCGTCGAGTGGACTCAACTGATAATCTTCGAGTGTTGACATGGTACGAAACCTTCGGTGCGATTGATTACTCTGCGGTTCCCGGATCTCACGGGATTCGAAATTTCAGGGAAGCGCGCCGGACGGAGTGCACTGCAGTAAACGAAGTGGATGGACAAGGGCGCCTTGATTCCCGCATCACCTTTTTCGCCATGTATCGGGCACGCGACTGTTACAGGATACGATTAGATCATTTGGGACCACCCGTCAGCCACTTGGAAGTGGCCTCATAAATAGCGTTTGAGCCGAGGCAGAGCAGAATGTGCTCCAATCGTCTCCTTCTTCCCCTACTTCTCCAACGCACTCTCTATCTTCTTAGCCATCTACGTTCTCCTGCGAGCACTCCGTCGCCATGGGGAAGGACAAGATGGCAGCCCTGGAGCGCAAGAAGGCGGCGGCGGTGAAGGGCAAGAAGATGAGTCGGGGATCATCGTCGAAGGCCGGTCTTCCTCCTGGTTGGATCCAGGGGGACTGGATCTGCTCCACAATCCAGAAGGAGGACCTGTAGGACCTAGCCAGCGGAGGCCTGATCGCTCATAGATCTTGGAGGCTGCCGAGGAATGAGACTGAGCCTCAGCCACAGGAGGGTGAGTGTGTTCTCCTTGCTACTCACGTCAACCGTGGTTTCAGTATGCCTCCACATCCTTTTTTTCCGGGGGTTCTTGAACTTTTTTGGTGCTCAACTTCATCACTTCTCCCCAACACAATCACATACCTCGCTGCCTACATCTCTCTATGTGAAAATTTCTTGGGTTTTCGACCGCATTGGGGTTTGTTCAAGCACATATTTACTTGCCGCTCGCAGTCTGTGAAGAAGGCAAATCCAAATGACTATAAGACGCACGTGATCCAAATGTGTAGGGGTTTAGGGATTCAGACGAGGGGTAGAAGTACTTTTCCAGCCATGACCCTTCCCGACTCAGTTAGAGGGTGGCAGTTGATACGTCTTCGTCGTATCTACTTTTCCCAAACACTTTTGCCCTTGTTTTGGACCCTAACTTGCATGATTTGAATAGAACTAACCCGGACTGACGCTATTTTTAGCAGAATTGCCATGGTGTTATTTTTGTGCAGAAATAAAAATTCTTAGAATGACCTGAAAATCAACGAAGAATTATTTTGGAATATATAAAAAATATTGGAAGGAAGATCCATGTCAGGGGGGCACCCTACCCCCCTGGGTGCGCCCGCCTGCCTCGTGGGCCCCCTGACGCTCCACCGACCTCAACCATGACTCCATATATTCACTTTCGGGGAGAAAAAACAGAGAGAAGGATTCATCGCGTTTTACGATACGGAGCCGCCGCCAAGCCCTAAACTCTCTCGGGAGGGCTGATCTGGAGTCCGTTCGGGGCTTCGGAGAGGGTAATCCATCGCCATCGTCATCATCAACCATCCTCCATCACCAGTTTCATGATGCTCACCGCCGTGCGTGAGTAATTCCATCGTAGGCTTGCTGGACGGTGATGGGTTGGATGAGATTTATGATGTAATCGAGTTAGTTTTGTTAGGGTTTGATCCCTAGTATCCACTATGTTCTGAGATTGATTTGCTATGACTTTGCTATGCTTAATGCTTGTCACTAGGGCCGGAGTGCCATGATTTCAGATCTGAACCTATTATGTTTTCATCAATATATGAGAGTTCGTGATCCGATCTGGCAAGTCTATAGTCACCTACTATGTGTTATGATCCGGCAACCCTGAAGTGACAATAATCGGGACCACTCCCGGTGATGACCATAGTTTGAGGAGTTCATGTATTCAGTACTCTGTGCATTTAAAAACCGAACCGAAAAACCATACCGAAAATAAACCGAACCGAACCAATTTTATGGTTTTTATGGTTTCTGGTTTCGGTATGGCATGAACTTTTCATACCGATTTGAACTTGGTTTTTATGGTATATACCGGAAAACCGAACGGTTAACCGAATAAACCGAAGTAAAAAATAAATTTATATTTCTTGAGATGAACAACCATAAAAGTTGTCATTTTTCTTGTACATGAGTCAAGTGCACTACTAAGCGAGTAATTTTTTCTTGTAACATAGTCATTTTTCTATTTTTAAAATGCTAAGCACGTCCATAACCGTCAACAGATGAATCAATGCATGCATATATACTTATATATATATATAGTCATATACTATTTGTGTAGAATAGTATGTGTTTTGAGTCATAAATTTGCTAATTATTACTACGTCATTTCCAAATTCGTGTCAACTTTGGTTTTTATGGTATATACCCGAATCATATCGAAATAATTTGGTATATACCGAAATCGAACCGTATTTTAATTTCATACCATATTTACCGAAGTATTAATACCATACAAACTGAAAAACCATATAAATCGAACCATGTAAACCGAATAAACCGAACGCACAGGGTGAGTATTCACTATGTGTTAATGCTTTGTTCTGGTACTCTATTAAAAGGATGTAACGCCCTCGATGCGACTATAGATCCCACGTGTCGAGGCACGACTTAGAGACATAATCGCATTGAAGGCATATGTCGCAAGTTAGGCAATCTTCACAACATCCCATGTAATATAAATAATAAAGGGGAGATAACATAGTTGGCTTACACTCGCCACGTCAATCAAGTACATAAATAGCATTACATCATCCAAACACTCATGGCCCGACTATGGCGCCAAAATAAAAGATAACCCAACATGCGACACGGTCCCTATCACCCCCAACTGGGCACCACTACTGATCATCAGGAAAGGAAACATAGTAACATTGAGAGTCTTCGTCGAACTCCCACTTGAGCTTGAGCGCATCACCTGGAGCGGAATCATCAGGCCCTGCATATGGTGTGATAGTAATCTGTGAGCCACAGGGACTCAGCAATCTTGCACCCTCGCGATCAAGACTATTTAAGCTTATAGGTAAGGCAAGGTAAAAGTAAGTGGAGCTACAGCAAGCGACTAGCAAATATGGTGGCTATCCTGATCGCAAAAGAGAGCGAGAAGAGGAAGCAAAGCGCGAGCGAGAAACTAGAGAACAACCTGCGCAAACATTACTCCAACACCGTGTCCACTTCCCGGACTCCGCCGAGAAGAGGCCATCACGGTAACACACTCAGTTGATTCATTTTAATTAAGTTAAGGTTCAAGTTATCTACAATCGGACATTAACAAATTCCCATCTGCCCATAACCGCGGGCACGGCTTTCGAAAGTTCAAATCCTTGCAGGGGAGTCCCAACTTAGCCCATGACAAGCTCTCACGGTCAACGAAGGAATAGACCTCCTCCCAAGACATTCCGATCAGACTCGGTATCTCGGTTCTTCAAGACATTTCGACAGGTTAAAACAAGACCAGCAACACCGCCCGAATGTGCCGACAAATCCCGATAGGAGCTGCACATATCTCGTTCTTAGGGCACACTCAGATGAGACTAGCTACGAGTAAAACCAACCCTCAAGTTTCCCCGAGGTGGCCCCGCAAGCAGCTCAGTTCGGACCAACACTCAGAGGAGCACTGGCCCGGGGGGGGTTAAATAAGATGACCCTCGGGCTCCGGAAACCCAAGGGAAAAAGAGGCTAGGTGGCGAATGGTAAAACCAAGGTTGGGCATTGCTGGAAAAGCTTTAATCAAGGCAAACTATCAAGGGGTTCCCATTATAACCCAACCGCGTAAGGAACGCAAAATCCGGGAACATAACACCGATATGACGGAAACTAGGGCGGCAAGAGTGGAAAAAAACACTAGGCGAGAGGCCGAGCCTTCCACCCTTTACCAGGTATATAGATGCATTAAGATACCAAGATCATATAATGATATCCCAACAAGTAAATAAATGTTCCAACAAGGAACGGCCTTCAATCTTCACCTGCAACTAGCAACGCTATAAGAGGGGCTGAGCAAAGCGGTAACATAGCCAATCAACGGTTTGCTAGGACAAGGTGGGTTAGAGGTTTGACATGGCAATTTGGGAGGCTTGAAAGCAAGTGGTAGGCATCGTAGCAATGGCATAGCAAAGAGCGAGCAATCTAGCATAGCAAAGATAGTAGTGATTTCGAGGGTATGATCATCTTGCCTGCACAGTTGTCAGAGTTGACTGGATCCTCGAAAGCAAACTCAACGGGCTCCTCATTAGCGAACTCGTCTCCCGGCTCTACCCAAACAAGACAAACAAGCAACAAGGACACAATCAACCACGTGCAAGGATCAAACACGATGTTGCAAAGATGATATGCTATGCGGGATGCGATGCGGAATGCATATGCAAGATGTGACAGGAAATGCAAGAACCTGGCCTCAACTTGGGAATCCAACTGTGCCACTGGAAACATGAGATGAAATCGCTTGAAAACGATATAAAGGTCATCGGAATCGGAGTTATGGTTTGGAAATGGCAAGCGATTCAAATATGGCACCGGTCTGCGATTTACAGCAAGTAGCCATCTAAATGCAATAGAATGAACATGCTACAGCACCCAAACATGACAACAAAATACATGGCAGAGATGCATTCAAGATGCTTAACAAAAGTCTAGCACTGAGCTACGGCCAATTCATCCATTAACAGGTTCAAACAAGCACGGCAAAAATGCATATGGCAAACAGATTTCAGACTTTGTGAAATCAACACTTGTCTGGAATTTCAGATCAGGTAGCGCTCTTCGGAGCAACAAAACTACATGCTACAGGACCTGAACATGGCAAAGTAAAGCATGGAATGGAGCTACTCAAAGAGCTTAACAAAAGTCCCTTAGTGACCTTGAGCCAAAAGGGATCAGAAAATACAATTGCAAGCATGTGAACATAGCAAAAACATAATCAAATCACAGACTTAGTGAAAACTGGAACATGCTGAAAACAGATATCAAGTAGGCATGTTTACGAGCTTGATGCACTCACTACGGTGCAAGTCATGACAAGCCAAGCATACACCCATTAATAACACACAAAATTCAAGCTAGATATGGCAAGAACAATAGTATAGCATGCACGGATAAACTACAACATCATCGGCAAAATTGCAAACAAGTTGATAATCTGCCCAGATTCACAAAGTAGCAAAAGTAGAGCTTGATTGACTCAAGTTAGGGTGCTCCATAATTGCAAACAAAGACATGGATGGATAGAGCACTACAATATTAACAAAACATTCTTACTGATCATCCTCAAAAGAGGCACGGATCACTAAGAAACAACATGAACATATGAGCATATGAGATAAACCGCTCAAGGACTTAGTGGAAATGCTAAGTCCCTGAAAACAGAATTAGCAAGTGCACCACTTTGCAAGCTTGTGCTAGTCACCACACACATCGCAAAAATACATGGGTTGCACCTCTGGAAAGATGACAAAACCCTTAACAAAACATATGTAGAGCATCAGGGCATATCATGCACATATTAATCATGGCAAAAATGACAAAAAGCTAAATGGAGCAGCAGATCTGACAATTATCTCAAGTAGTCCTCTTCTAACAGCATTTCGGGCATCAAGATGAACTCAAATGAAAATGATGCAATGGAATGAAATGATGTACTCTCTGAGATGAACATTTTGATATGCTATATGCATGAATCGGAGCTATGGATGCAAAGTTACGAGGCTATGAACATGAGCACTTGAAACTAAAAAACACGGGGACTTAGAAGAAAAATCGACCTCCGGATCTAGGGTTTGACCCGGCACGCGAACCGAGGTGGAATCCGGCGAGGTGGCGGCTGCTCTGGCGAGGGGAGGCTGCTCCGGCGAGGTCGGAGAAGGACGAGGAGGGCGGGGGCCGACGAGATCTGGGCACCGGCGGCTTCTCTCCGGCCGGATCTAGCCGGATCCGGCGGGGCGGCGACGAAACGGCGGCGGGGCGGCGAAGAACGGCAGCGGGGCGGCGAGCTTGCGTGGCGGGGCGGTGCGCTGAAGTTGGCGGACGGCGGCGGGCTCCGTGGGGGCGGCTCGGCGAGATCGGGCAGGCGGCGCGGAGGAGATGGGCCCGGGAGGGCCTCCCGCGGGCTCGGCCGGGCCTCGGGCGGCGGCGGTGAAGTGGGGCTCGCCCGGGCCACGTGGCGGTCGGTGGCTGGCTGCGGCGATTTTGTCCGGCGCGGTGCGGACAATGTCCGGCCGCGCGGAGACGATTTCTAGGGTTAGAGGAAGGGGGATCCGCGAATTTCGGAGGGGGTGTTTATATAGGCATAGAGGGAGCTAGGAGAGTCGAAATGAGGTGCGGTTTTCGGCCACGCGATCATGATCGAACGATCTAGATGATGGAGCAGGTTAAGGTGGGTTTTGGGCCAAATTGGAGGGGTGTTGGGCTGCAACACACACGAGGCCTTCTCGGTCCCTCGGTTAACCGTTGGAGTATCAAACGAAGTCCAAATGGTACAAAACTTGACAGGCGGTCTACCGGTAGTAAACCAAGGCCGCTTGGCAAGTCTCGGTCCAATCCGGAAATGTTAATCTCAACACACGAAAGAAAGGTAGAAATGACTACCGGAGGAGAACGAAGCGCCGGAATGCAAAACAGACAACAGGGAAAATGCTCGAATGCATGAGACGAACACGTATGCAAATGCAATGCACATGATGACATGATATGAGATGCATGACAACGATAACAACACACGGAGACAAAGACCCGAACCCGAGGAAATAAATTAACTTAACGCCGGAAACGGCAAGAGTTGGAGTACAAATTGGGAAAGTTACATCCGGGGTGTTACAAAGGAGGCCTTAATATCCCTTTGTTTCCGCTAGGACCCGCTGCCACGGGAGGGTAGGACAAAAGATGTCATGCAAGTTCTTTTCCATAAGCACGTATGACTATATTCGGAATACATGCCTACATTACATTGATGAATTGGAGCTAGTTCTGTGTCACCCTAGGTTATGACTGTTACATGACGAACCGCATCCGGCATAATTCTCTATCACCGATCCATTGCCTACGAGCTTTCCATATATTGTTCTTCGCTTATTTACTTTTCTGTTGCTATTGTTATCATCACTACAAAACACCAAAAATATTACTTTTGCTACCGTTACCTTTTACTACCGTTGCCACTACTATCATATTACTTTGCTACTAAATACCTTGCTGCAGATATTAAGTTCCCAGGTGTGGTTGAATTGACAACTCAGCTACTAATACTTGAGAATATTATTTGGCTCCCCTTGTGTCGAATCAATAAATTTGGGTTGAATACTCTACACTCGAAAACTGTTGCGATCCCCTATACTTGTGGGTTACCAGCAGTCGACCTGGTTTTACTGCCGAGACGTTCCGACTCCCGGTCAGTCGACCGGCCTTCCCCCCTTCACCATGGATCGAGTCAGTCAACCCTCTTCGCTTATCGTGACTCCAGCAGAGAAGGGAGAGGTGTCCATGCTAGTCGATCGGGTAGTCCAACTGGTTCGTAATGGCGTGACTGGTGATGACCCACAAGTATAGGGGATCTATCGTAGTCCTTTCAATAAGTAAGAGTATCGAACCCAACGGGGAGGAGAAGGAAATGACAAGCGGTTTTCAGTAAGGTATTCTCTGCAAGCACTGAAATTATCGGTAACAGATAGTTTTGTGATAAGGTAATTCGTAACGGGTAACAAGTAACAAAAGTAAACAAGGAGCAGCAAGGTGGCCCAATCCTTTTTGTAGCAAAGGACAAGCCTGGACAAACTCTTATATAAAGGAAAGCGCTCCCAAGGACACATGAGAATTATCGTCAAGCTAGTTTTCATCATGCTCATATGATTCACGTTCGTTACTTTGATAATTTGATATGTGGGTGGATCGATGCTTGGGTAATGCTCTTCCTTGGACAAGCTTCCCACTTATGATTAACCCCCCTCGCAAGCATCCGCAATTACGAAATAAGAACTAAGGTAAACCTAACCATATCATGAAACATATAGATCCAAATCAGCCCCTTACGAAGCAACCCATAAACTAGGGTTTAAGCTTCTGTCACTCTAGCAACCCATCATCTACTTATTACTTCCCAATGCCTTCCCCTAGGCCCAAACAATGGTGAAGTGTCATGTAGTCGACGTTCACATAACGCCACTAGAGGAAAGACAACATACATCTCATCAAAATATCGAACGAATACCAAATTCACATGACTACTTATAACAAGACTTCTCCCATGTCCTCAGGAACATACGTAACTACTCACAAATCATATTCACGTTCATAATCAGAGGGGTATTAATATGCATAAAGAATCTGAACATATAATCTTCCACCGAATAAACCAACTAGCATCAACTACAAGGAGTAATCAACACTACTAGCAACCCACGGGTACCAATCTGAGGTTTTGAGACAAAGATCGGATACAAGAGATGAACTAGGCTTTGAGAGGAGATGGTGCTGGTGAAGATCTTGATGGAGATTGACCCCCTCCCGATGAGAGGATCGATGGTGACGACGATGGTGACGATTTCCCCCCTCCCAGAGGGATGTTTCCCCGAGAACAGCTCCGTGGGAGCCCTAGATTGGTTCCGCCAAGGTTCCGCCTAGAGACGGCGAAGCTTCGTCCCAAAAGCTTCCTTCTGATTTTTTAGGGCAAAAGACACCTTATACCAAAAGATGGGCATCGGGGGCCTGCCAGGTGGCCCACGAGGCAGGCGCGCGCCCAGGGGGTTAGGGTGCGCCCCCACCCTCGTGGACAGTGGCTGGCTCCCCTCTGGCACTTTCTTGGCCCAATATTTTTAATACATTCCAAAACTGACTTTCGTGGAGTTTCATGACTTTTGGAGTTGTGCAGAATAGGTCTCTAATATTTGCTCCTTTTCCAGCCTAGAATTCCTGCTGTCGGCATTCTCCCTCTTTATGTAAACCTTGTAAAATAAGAGAGAAAAGGCATAAGTATTATGACATAATGTGTAATAACAGCCCATAATGCAATAAATATCGATATAAGAGCATGATGCAAAATGGACGTATCAACTCCCCCAAGCTTAGACCTCGCTTATCCTCAATCGGAAGCCGATATCGAAAAATATGTCCACATGTTTAGAGATAGAGGTGTCGATAAAATAAAATATGGACATGAGGGCATCATGATCATTCTTAGAACAGCAACATATATATATATAGGGCTGGACTATTCTGTTACTAGTAACAGAATATTATTCTGTTACCCCTGGGCTCTATAAGGACGCGACGAGCTACACCATAGAAACTCCCCGAGCCATCCTGAACCTAACCCACCTCCTTCCGCCGGAGGCAGCCGTCGTGGGCGAGCGAGCGACGGCGTCAGCCAGAGCGAGGGAGCCTGCGGCGCTGTGACTGGCCACCGACGGAGCCCATCGAAATGAACCTCCCCGTGGCCCACCACTTCTTCCACCTTCCTTCTTTCGCAGCGAGTGGATCGGCCACACCGACCACCGGCCTCACCACCGCGCTGCCGCCCCAGCCACCGGCCCCCACCGCCCCAGCCACCGGCCCCCCACCGCGTCGCCGCCTCCCTCCCCGCGCACCGCCGCCTCCCTCCCCACGCGCAACGCTGCCCGACCTCATCCTCCCTGCCCCCGCCTCCTCCCCTTCGCCAGCGCGCCTCCACCTCCCGGCCGGCCAGGTGATGCGCATGCATCAGTTCACGCGAGGCCCGGTCGCCAGGCAACCTTTCGCCATCTGGCGCGACGCCATGGCCAAAGCCAGAGATGGAGCTATTCCAGCACCGGCACCTGCGACGTCAGTCCACCAACGTGCTTGGCGCCGTCCACAACTCCATCGTGCTCGAGCCACCCCAGCTCGGGCGTAGTAAGTACCTCAGTACGAGTTAAAAACGGTGGTCTGTTCGGAATAAAAGAAACGACAGAAATTCAAATTGTGAAGTTCAAGCAAAAAAAGAAACCCCATGAAAATCCTACTTAGTAAGTACCTCAGTACAAGTCGCAAAATGAGAGAAGTTCAGAACAACGTTGTCAAAAAAATTTGAGTTAAAAAAAGGAAACAAAACAAACACATTTTCTTTTTGAATAAAATATCATTCAGTTTGATGATACAAACCATACAAGTACAGGGGCGACGATACAGTAAACCATTGAAAACTTACGAGAAAAATATTACCAAAAAAATAGAGCAAAGTCTAGTTGGTGAAAACACGCTTAGTACAAACCCATGGAAGCATCACTACAAGTACCCTTTTCTGGAACCATTGAAAATTACTCTACAAAAAATAGCTCAGTACAAACAAACATATATATCAGTACGACTACTCTGTTTTTCACACGAGAAAACAGCAGGATCCGTCATGCCATATTCAAAATTACTCTTAAACGGTTGTGAAGTAGAGAAAACGTATAACATGACTAAGTTTCGCATTTTCGATAGCTATCCAACGGTATATTATTTGCCATATTTCGACAAACTTTTAAAAAAAATCTCGTTCAAAATCAAATTTGACCGTATTCGAATTCGTTTTTAAACCGTAAGGAATTAGAAAAACATTTCTATATGAAAAAGTTGTGCATTTTACATAGCTTTCCAACATCGTATCATTTGCGTCAATCCGAAAAACCGTTTGCAAAAAATCGCGAAAATACGTTTCGCCCAGAATTTCACCGTTTTTCAAATTACTTTTAAATCATATAGAATTAGAAAAAAACAATACATATATGGAAGATGCGGATTTTAACCAGCTTTCCAACGCCATCTTATTTGCTCAATTCCGACAAACCGTTTGAAAATTGAGTCCAAAATATGATTCATGTTTTCGATTTTGGAAAAAATGGTTTTTTCAAAACTGCTCTTAAACCATAATGATTTTGCAAAAACGTTCAATATACTTGAAATATGGTTGTCAAGAGCTTTCCAACGATATATTACACGCCACGTTCCGACAAAAAAATTACAAAAAGTTTTTGAACTAAAGAAGACGATCTGTTAAACACAAGTGAAAGCATCAGTTCAACCACTTCGAAAACATCAGTACAACCACCTGAAACCGTCAGTTCAAAAAGGGTAACAGAATAATATTTTGTTACGCGTAACAGAATAGCCCAGATGTGTGTATATATATATAGTCACATGATTTCTGATGCAAAAGTAACAATCTATTCACAATGTAAAGTATGAATCAGAAACTTCATTGAAAACTAACAAACTATAATCTCAGTCATTGAAGCAATTGCAATTTATCATAACATCGGAAAGAATCAGTATAAGAGCTTTTTCGCAAGTCCACATACTCAACTATCATTTAGTCTTTCACAATTGCTAACACTCATGCAATACTTATGGGTATGAAGTTTTAATCGGACACAGAGAAAGATAGGGGCTTATAGTTTTGCCTCCCAATCTTTTACCTCAAGGATAATTTCAACAATAATAGTTTATGAAAACCCACATCCAATTAGCTATATACATCAGGATCTTTCCAACACACAGTGCTTGCCAAAGGATAAAATTTAAAAAGGAAAAGTGAAGATCACCATGACTCTTGTATAAGGTATAGGACAAACATAAAAGATAGGCCCTTCACAGATGGAAGTAGAGGTTGTCATGTGCTTTTATGGTTGGATGCACAAAATCTTAATGCAAAAGAACGTCACTTTATATTGCCACTTGTGATAGGGACCTTTATTATGCAGTCTGTTACTTTTATTTCTTCCACAATACAAGATCGTATAAAGATTATTTTCTCCACACTAATAGATCATACATATTTAGAGAGCAATTTTTTATTGCTTGCAACAGTGACAACTTACTTGAAGGATCTTACTCAATCCATAGGTAGATATGGTGGACTCTCATGGCAAAACTGGGTTAAAGGATATTTGGAAGCACAAGTAGCATCTCTACTTGGTGCAAAGAATTTGGCTAGCATGAGGGGGAAAGGCAAGCTCAACATGTTGGATGATCCATGATAATATAATTTATTTCGGATATAAGAAAGCATAACCCATTATGTTGTCTTCCTTGTCCAACATGAACTTGTTAGCATGTCATATTTTAATGAGTGCCCAACAATCATAAAAGATGTCCAAGATAGTATATTTATATGTGAAAACCTCTCTTTCTTTATTACTTCCTATTAACTGCAACGATGACCAAAACTATGTTTGTCAACTCTCAACAACTTTTATTCATCTACTCTTTATATGTGAAGTCATTACTCTCCATAAGATAAATATGATATCTTTATTTCTTTTTATTCTTTCTGCTTCCTCCTTTTTTTATTCCCTCAAGATCATAGCAAGATAACCAAGCCCTCGACTCAAAACTAATATTTATTATATATAGCTCATGGAATCGATTACATAGATAAGGATCAATACTAAAACTCAAAGCTAGATCATACTAAACTTCATTCTACTAGATCAAGATATAATCAAAAGGATCGAACTAAGAAAACAGTAAAGATAGAAGTGTGATGGTGATACGATACCGGGGCACTCCCCCAAGCTTGCAGTTGCCAAGGGGAGTGCCCATACCCGATACTTAGTTCTCCTTTGGTGGTGATGAAAATTGTGCCTTCATCTTTTTCATATTGTAGTTGAGGAGAGAAATTTCCTCCTTTAAATTATCGACCTCCGACTCTAGCTTCAAGATCTTGTCACATTAATCTCCTTTGCTTTTCTACCGAAAACGAGTAGGAATAGATCGGTTATTAGACCAGTTAGCCCTCTTAGGGAGGCTGGACTTCTTGAACTTCACGTGCATATCCTCATGTTGAGGCAGAGGAACATCCTCCTCCTCCGAACTTGAATCATCGATCCTCATCAAATGAGCATCCTCCTCATCATCCGTAGTTCGACCATAAGGAGATAGGTCCCCATAGATCTTTGGGTCAACAATGAGATGTGAGACATAGCTCTCTCCATCGAAGTCTTGAGATGACATCTTGCTCTAAATCTAAGACAGAGACAACTCGAAACAAAAACAGAGGATTGTGGCGTGGTACGGTGGTCAAAACCTTCAGGAGATAATATAATGAATTTTTACCGACCAAAAGAAGTATCGTGCAAGAAATCAGAGTCCGGAGGACATACGAGGTGCCCATGAGGTAGGGGGCGCGCCCAAGGGGTAGGGCAGGCCCTCCACCCTCGTGGATGCCTCGTGGCCTTTCTAGACTACTTCTTATTTTCCTATTTTCTTAAATATTCCAAAACGGAGAAAAATTGCTATTAGAACTGTTTTGGAGTCGGTTTACTTACCGTACCACATACCTATTCCTATTCGGAGTCTGAAACGTTCTGGAAAGTGTCCCTTATGTACTCCTCCGGGGTTACGGTGTTAATAACATTGGTTTCAACATTTATGGGATTACCCGAGGTATAATGTTTGATTCTTTGACCATTCACCACCCTCGGATTTGTGCCTTCGAAGTTGTTGATTTTTATGGCACCGGAACGATAGACCTCCTCGATATCGTAAGGACCTTCCCATTTAGAGAGGAGTTTTCCTGCAAAAAATCTTAAATGAGAGTTGTATAACAAAACATAATCTCCTACATTAAACTCTCGCTTTTGTATCCTTTTGTCATGCCATCTTTTAACTTTTTCTTTAAACAGTTTGGCATGCTCATAGGCCTGGGTTCTCCACTCATCAAGTTAGCTAATGTCAAATAGGCTCTTCTCACCGGCAAGTTTGAAGTCATAATTGAGCTCTTTAATGGCCCAATATGCCTTATGTTCTAGTTCGAGAGGTAAGTGACATGCTTTTCCACAAACCATTTTATATGGAGACATACCCATAGGATTTTTATATGTAGTTCTATAGGCCCATAATTCATCATCAAGTTTCTTGGACCAATTCTTTCTAGATCCATTAACAGTCTTTTACAAAATTAACTTAAGCTCTCTATTACTCAGTTCTACTTGACCACTAGACTGTGGGTGATATGGAGATGCAATTCTATGATTAACATCATACTTAGCAAGCATTTTACAAAACGCACCATGAATAAAATGTGAACCACCATCAGTCATTAAATATCTAGGGACTCCAAACCTCGGAAAAATAACTTCTTTAAGCATCTTAATAGAGGTGTTATGATCAGCACTACTGGTTGGAATAGCTTCTACCCACTTAGTAACGTAATCAACAGAAACTAAAATATGTGTATACCCATTAGAGGAAGGAAACGGTCCCATATAATCAAAGCCCCAAACATCAAATGGCTCGATAACAAGTGAATAGTTCATAGGAATTTCTTGACGTCTACTAATATTACCAATTCTTTGACATTCATCACAAGACAAGACAAACTTACGGGCATCCTTGAAGAGAGTAGGCCAATAAAACCCGGATTGCAATACCTTATGTGCAGTTCTATCTCCAGCATGGTGTCCTCCATAAGCCTCGAGTGACACTTGCGTAGGTTTGTTCCTGTTCATGGTCAGGTACACAGCGTCTAATAACACCATCTACTCCTACTTTATAAAGGTGTGGGTCATCCTAGAAGTAATGTATTAAATCATAGAAGAACTTTTTCTTTTGCTGGTATGTGAAACTAGGTGGTATAAATTTAGCAACTATGTAATTAGCATAATCAGCATACCATGGAGCAGTACGAGAAGCATTTATGACAGCTAATTGTTCATTAGGAAAGCTATCATCTATAGGTAGTGGGTCATCAAGAACATTCTCTAACCTAGACAAGTTGTCTCCAACGGGGTTCTCAGCTCCCTTTCTATCAATAATATGCAAGTCAAATTCTTGTACCAAGAGAACCCATCTAATAAGTCTAGGTTTAGCATCTTTCTTTTCCATAAGATATTTAATAGCAGCATGATCAGTGTGAACAGTTACTTTAGAATCAACAATATAGGGTCTGAACTTATCACAAGCAAATACAACTGCTAAAATTCCTTTTCAATAGTAGCATAATTTCTCTTGGCACTGTCTAGAGTTCTACTAGCATATTGGATAACATTTAATTTCTTATCAACTCTTTGTCCTAGAACATCACCTACATCATAATCACTAGCATCACACATAATTTGAAAGGGTAAATTCCAATCAGGTGGCAGAACAATAGGTGTAGAAATCAAGGCTTTCTTTAGTATTTCAAATGCTTCTACACAATCATCATCAAAGACAAAAGGAATATCTTTTTGTAAGAGATTAGTTAGAGGCCTAGAAATTTTTGAGAAGTATTTAATGAACCTCCTATAAAAACTGGCATGACCAAGGACACTTCTTATACCTTTGATGTCCTTAGGACACGACATCTTTTCAATAGCATCAACTTTAGCTTTATCAACTTCAATACCTCTTTCAGAAACTTTATGCCCCAAGACAATACCTTCATTAACCATAAAGTGGCACTTCTCCCAATTCAAGACAAGATTAGTTTCTTCACATATCTACAAAACTCGATCAAGGTTGCTTAAGCAATCATCAAAAGAAGTTCCATACACAGAGAAATCAACCATGAAAACCTCAACAATATTTTCACAAAAGTCGGAGAATATAGCAGTCATACATCTTTGAAAGGTAGCGGGTGCATTACATAAACCAAAAGGCATACGTCTATAAGCAAAGGTACCGAAAGGGCAAGTAAAAGTTGTCTTTTCGTGATCCTCTTTCGACACAGGTATTTGAGAGAAACCAGAATAACCATCTAGAAAGCAAAAATTTGTGTGTTTGGATAATCTTTCTAGCATTTTATCAATAAAAGGTAAAGGGTAATGATCCTTTCTAGTAGCTTTATTTAATTTGCGGAAATCAATTACCATTCTATAACCTATAAAAATTCTTTGTGGGATTGATTCATCTTTATCATTAGGAACAACGGTAATACCTCCCTTCTTAGGGATACAATGGACAAGACTTACCCAGTGACTATCAGCAATAGGATAAATTATACCTGCCTCCAGAAGATTTAGTATTTCCTTTCTTTCCACTTCTTTCATCTTAGGATTTAACCGTCGTTGGTGATCAACAACCGGTTTAGCATCTTTCTCCAATTTTATTTTGTGCTGGCATAAAGTGGGACTAATTCCCTTAAGGTCATCAAGAGTATATCCAATGACAACACGGTGCTTCTTCAGAGTTTTCAGTAATCTCTCTTCTTCCTGCTCTGAAAGGTTAGCACTAATAGTAACAGGATATATCTTCTTTTCTTCAAGATAAGCATATTTAATAGTATTAGGTAATGGTTTAAGCTCAAACATGGGATCACCCTTGGGTGGAGGAGGATCCCCTAGAATTTCAACAGGCAAGTTATGTTTCAAAATTGGTCCCTATTTAAAGAATACTTCATCTATTTCCCTTCTTTCATTCATAAAAATATCATTTTCATGGTCTAGCAAATATTGTTCTAAAGGATCATTAGGAGGCACGGCAATAGAAGCAAGACCAATAATTTAATCTTTACTAGGCAATTCTTTATCATGGGGTTGTCTATGAAATTTAGCAAAATTAAAATCATGAGACATATCCCCTAAATCAAAAGAAACAATATCATTTTTGCAGTCTATCTTAGCATTAACAGTATTTAAGAAGGGTCTACCAAATGTAATGGGACAAAAGTCATCTTGTGGGGAACCAAGAACAAGAAAATTGAAGATATTTAACTTTCCCACACAAGACTTCAACATCTCTAACAATCCCAACTAGTGAAATAGTATCTCTATTGGCAAGCTTAATAGTAACATCAATATCTTCTATCTCAGCAGGTGCAATATCATGCATAATTTCTTTATATAAGGTATGAGGTCTTGCACTCGCACTAGCACCCATATCACATAAGCCATGATAACAGTGATCTCCTATTTTAACAGAAACAATAGGCATGCCAACAACAGGTCTATGTTTATCTTAAGTATCGGGTCTAGCAATTCTAGCACCTTCATCACAGAAGTAAATAACATGCCCATCAATATTATCGACCAAGAGATCCTTAACCATAGAAATACTAGGTTCAACTTTAATTTGCTGAGAGGGTGTAAATGTTCTAGTATTACTCATACGAACCACAGTTCAAGCTTTAGCATGATCCTTCATTCTAACACGAAAAGGTGGTTTCTCAATATAAGCGGAAGGAACAATAGGATCAACATTATAAGTGATAGTCTTTTCTTCAACTTTAATAGGTTCAACTACTTTTACTTCAATGGGAGGATGATATTTAAACCACTTATCCTTATGGAGATCAACATGAGTAGCAAATGATTCACAAAAAGAAGCTACTATCTCAGAGTCAAGTCCATATTTAGTGCTAAATTCACGAAAATCATCGGTATCCATAAAAGATCTAACACAATCAAACTTAGGTGTTATACCTGACAGCTTACCTTCGTCGAGTTCCCAATCTTCAGAATTGCGTTTAATTCTTTCCAACAAACCCCATCCGAATTCAATAGTCTTCATCATAAAAGAACCAGTGCAAGAAGTATCGAGCCTGGAGTGATTATTGAGAGAAAGCCAAGCATAAAATTTTTGAATATAATTTCTCTTGAGAGCTCATGATTGGGGCATGAATATAACATTGACTTCAGCCTCCCCCAAGCATGAGCGATGCTTTCTCCTTCACGAGGCCAAAAATTATATATATAATTACGATCACGATGAACCAGATACATAGGATAAAACTTCTAATGAAATTCCAATTTCAACCGGTTGTAGTTCCACGATACAATATCATCACATATCCTAAACCATTTCAATGACTTTCCCTTCAAAGATAAAGGGAAGACCTTCTTCTTGATAACATCATCGGGCATACCTGCAAGCTTAAAAATTCCACAAACTTCATCCACATAGATTAGGTGCATATCTGGATGTAATGTTCCATCTCCTGTAAAAGGATTAGCTAGCAGTTTCTCTATCATACCCGAAGGAATTTCAAAGTAAACATTTTTAGTAGGTTTAGTAGGTTGAGGAGCACCTCTTTGCTCTACTGGTCGGGGTGAAGATACCCCGAACAAGCCCCTCAAAGGATTGTTTTCCATAGTAACAAGTGACAGTAAATTTTAGCACACTATATAAATTTTTCCTTATCTTGATGACCCACAAGTATAGGGGATCTATCGTAGTCCTTTCAATAAGTAAGAGTGTCGAACCCAACGGGGAGCGGAAGGAAATGACAAGCGGTTTTCAGTAAGGTATTCTCTGCAAGCACTGAAATTATCTGTAACAGATAGTTTCGTGATAAGGTAATTCGTAACGGGTAACAATTAAAAAAAGTAAACAAGGTGCAGCAAGGTGGCCCAATCCTTTTTGTAGAAAAAGGAAAAGCCTGGACAAACTCTTATATAAAGGAAAGCGCTCCCGAGGACACATGGGAATTATCGTCAACCTAGTTTTCATCATGCTCATATGATTCACGTTCGTTACTTTGATAATTTGATATGTGGGGTGGACCGGTGCTTGGGTACTGCCCTTCCTTGGACAACCATCCCAGTTATGATTAACCCCCCTCACAAGCACCCGCAACTATGAAAGAAGAATTAAGGTAAACCTAACCATAACATGAAACATATGGATCCAAATCAGCCCCTTACGAAGCAACACATAAACTAGGGTTTAAGCTTCTGTCACTCTAGCAACCCATCATCTACTTATTACTTCCCAATGCCTTCCCCTAGGCCCAAACAATGGTGAAGTGTCATGTAGTCGATGTTCATATAACACCACTAGAGGAAAGATAACATACATCTCATCAAAATATCGAACAAATAGCAAATTCACATGACTACTTATAGCAAGACTTCTCCCATGTCCCCAGGAACAAACGTAACTACTCACAAATCATATTCATGTTCATAATTAGAGGGGTATTAATATGCATAAAGGATCTGAACATATAATCCTCCACCGAATAAACCAACTAGCATCAACTACAAGGAGTAATCAACACTACTAGCAACCCACAGGTACCAATCTAAGGTTTGGAGACAAAGATCGGATACAAGAGATGAACTAGGGTTTGAGAGGAGATGGTGCTGGTGAAGATGTTGATGGAGATTGACCCCCTCCCGATGAGAGGATTGATGGTGATGACCATGGTGACGATTTCCCCCTCCCGAAGGGATGTTTCCCCGGCAGAACAGCTCCGCCGGAGCCCTAGATTGGTTCAGCCAAGGTTCCGCCTCGAGACAGTGGCGCTTCCTCCCGAAAGCTTCCTTTAGATTTTTTTCAGGGCAAAAGATACCTTATACCAAAAGATGGGCATCGAGGGCCTGCCAGGTGGCCCACGAGGCAGGGGGCGCCCAGGGGGTTAGGGCGCACCCCCACCCTCGTGGATGGTGGTTGGCTCCCCTCTGGTGCTTTCTTCGCCCAATATTTTTAATATACGCCAAAACTGACTTTCATGGAGTTTCAGGACTTTTGGAGTTGTCCAGAATAGGTCTCTAATATTTGCTCCTTTTCCAGCCCAGAATTCCAGCTGCCGGCATTCTCCCTCTTTATGTAAACCTTGTAAAATAAGAGATAAAAGGCATAAGTATTGTGACATAATGTGTAATAACAACCCATAATGCAATAAATATCGATATAAGATCATGCTGCAAAATGTACGTATCAACTGGCATGGATTTGTTGGAAGTGTTTCCCAGTAGACGCATCCAGCCCCTTCAAGCCCGCGAGGATCCGATGTGGACGTATTCGAGCCCCAACGACACCGCTCGGGTCGACCCAGGAGAAGTCTTCGAGGAGATGGTGGAGCAGTGGCTATGGAGCATCACTAGAAATAAAGACAAACCTACGGGGTCCAGGAGAGTTGCCCCATTCGACACTGAAAACGAGCCGGAAAAGGTCTGGCCTTTGTTACCGAGTGTATTTATACTCTGATTTGCGACTGTCCTTGAATCTGATTGTTTCTTGTATGAATCTTTGACTTGCAGATTTATACTGAGATGTACTCGATGTCGAATGGGGAGCAAGCCCAGGAGGGAACGGAGATCACTAACGAGAGTGGCGAGTGGCAGTCCCCCGATGACCAAGAGGGATATAGTGATGACTCGGGCAATAGTGAGGAAGTTGAATCACCGCCTTGCACACAGCATCGATCCAAGCAGTCCCAGGACCCTGTGGGCGAGCATGGCAAGGCAGTGCCTCCCAGTGCACAAGCGCACAAACGCACTCAGACTTTGTCTCCGGTGTCGACTGAAAAGGCCGCCAAGCAGCTTAAGACCGCCCCTTCGAAGCCTCGGAAGGCCTTGCCCAAGATCAAAGTGGATGTTCCCATCGCTTCTGCGTAAGTATTTTACTTTCTTTCTCGCTTTTGCGTCATCTAGAAATTGCTATGTGTTTGTCAACTCACTGAAAGTGAAGAATTCATAAACATCGCCTAGTCACCCCCCTCTAGTCGAATTAACGCACTTTCAATTGGTATCAGAGCAAGGTACTCTATTGTTCTTTGTGATTTTGGTTTAACCGCCTGGAGTTTTAGTTATGTCAACCGTAGGAATGAAGACAGTGACATGCCCCATCTTCGACGGTCATGACTATCCCAAGTGGAAGGCCATGATGAATAAGTGCCTCATGGCGATGAACAGCGAACTCTGGACCGCCACTGAGATTGGTCTTACTGACCTATGCAAGATGGCAGAGGTTGATGATATTCGCAAGTACACTCTACTTAACCTCACGGCGAAGGACATCATCTGCTCCGGCTTGTCGCAAAATCAGTTCAAGAACGTTATGCATCTCTGCCATGCAAAGCTCATCTGGGACCGTCTATCTGAGGTCTATGAAAGCCCTCAAACTCATCATGATACCTGGTTTGGGATTCCATGGAATCGCGCAAGGCTATGACTTTCAATCCGGAATCATCGTCCTCTTCACCATGCCTTATGGCAAAAGGTGCCAAGGTAACTGAATGCTACCTATCTGAGTCCAGTGATGATGAATCTGGTGATGAATTTGGACCCAGCTATACCAAACTTGCTTCCCTTGCCACTAAACAACAAAGAGCTTTGGAAAAGTTCAAAACATGTTGGAAGAGCGATGATATGTTGGGTGAAGAAATGGATCATTCAAAAGCTTTGGCTAAAGGTTTTCAGAGACTTCAAACTAAGTTTGATAATCTTCAGAGTCATCATAACACTCTCTTATCTGATAATGAGAAGCTTTCTTATGAATTTCTTCAAAGAAAGCAAGATCTTGAGAAGCTAAGGGGGAGTTATGAAGATCTTTCGAAGGAGCATGATTCATTACTTGCTCAACAAATCATAGCTACTCAGGAAGAATTTAATCCTCCATGTTTGAAGTGTATTGAACGTGAATCTGCTAATTCTTCACCTGAAAGTTCAAATGCTTCTATTGCTGCAAATTCTTCAACTATCTCTGCTATCACTAATTCCTCATCTAAGGATGCTGCTAGTATCACTGACCATGCAGGGCTGAAGGAATTGTATGTGACAGGAATGTACAAAAGCCTCAAAGGGCATCAGGCTCTTCGTGATGTGCTTGATAAGAAGATCCTCAACAGGAACCCTAGGAAAGAGGGTATTGTCTTTGAGAGGAAACTCAATGCTGATAGGACCTACTGGAAACCTGAGAAGTATCCCAAAACCTCATGGGTTGTTGCAAAGGGACCTTCAGTGGATCCATCTACTTTATCAGGCTTTACATGTGAATCTTCATATTCTCCTGATGAGTCATTTGACTCCAATTATAAACTGTTCAAAAATCAGAATGGTGAACTATTTGCTAGATATGTTGGCACTAATTGCAGGAACAGTCCTCCTATGAAGAAAATCTGGGTTCCCAAAAGGTGCCTTGAAAGTCTTCAGGTGAATGTCATCATGACACCACCTATGAAGAATAGGAACCCCATATCAAATTCTTCATATGGACCAAAGTCTTCACATGGATCCAAGTCCTCATATGGACCACATTCCTCACATGGATCAAAGTCCTCATATTAATATCATCGTGCTAACACTTCTTTTCGCAGGGAAAGACTAAGGATTATGGATATGTGCATTATTCTTCAAATCATTATGTTCATAAATCCTCGAAGAATGTCTCTTCTTACTCATATGCTTACCCTAACCCCTCTTATGTGAAATGAAGTGGATTGGCATCTATGCCACCTTTATCTTATGGAGCTCGTAGAATGATGAACTCTTTACCACCCCTTCAGATGTGGGTGGTGAAGAAAAAGAACTAATCTCTTATGCAGGGTCAGGTCTCCAAATGAACCTAAACATCCGAAGAATTTGCTGGAAACCTGAAAATGCTTGAAAGGACGCAAGCTAATCATGAAGAAATGAATTTTCATTTCTCACGTCCTCATACTACTTTACCTGTTCTAATGCTTGATGAAATTGATCTGATGAATTTGATGTCATATTCTTCACTGATGAAGTATATGAGTTCGTAAGCTGCACTAATTCATCTGCAGGATGATCAACCCAAAGCCACTGAGTGGGTCCTTGATAGGAGCTTATTGATGGACACTGCTTTATCTCCATCATATCTGAAGCATATCACCTACGCTAACAAAGGCAAAAGCAAGGTATTGGGTCTAGGTAAGGTTGCAATATCAAAGGATCGACACATGGACAAAGTCATGATTGTCAAGTCCTTAGGGTTCAACCTCATGTATGTCTCAATGCTTTATGATCTTGATATGGTTGTTGCCTTTGGCAAGTATCGTTGTGTTGTGATCATGGAAGCTGACAATTCCAAAGTCTTCGAAGGCTTTGGGAGAGGAGATTTGTATATTGTTGATTTCTCTACAGGACCACAACCTGCTACATGTCTACTTGCAAAAGCTTCAGAAGGCTGGCTATGGCATCGACGAATTGGTCATGCTGGCATGAGGAACGTGCACACGCTTGCGAAGAAGAAGCATGTCATTGGCATCGAGGGTGTCAAATTCCTCAAGGACCATTTGTGTGGAGCTTGTGAAGCTGGAAAAATGACCAAGGCCAAGCATCCCTCAGGGACCATCATGACTACCACTCATCCATTTGAATTGCTTCACATGGATCTCTTTGGCCCTACTCATTATGCCACATTTACTAATGCTGCATCTTTATATGGCTTTGTCATTATTGATGACTATTCTCGTTATACGTGGGTGCATATCATCAGTTACAAAACTGAAGTGCAGTAAGTCTTCAAACGATTTTCCTTGAGGGATTCAACCAACTTTGGTGTGAAGATCAAGCACATCAGAAGTGACAATGGAACTGAGTTCAAGAATACTGGTCTTGATGACTATCTTGATGAACTTGGAATTACTCATGAGTTATCTACTCCTTATACTCCTCAGTAGAATGGCGTCATGGAGCCCAAGAACAGGACTCTTGTTGAGATGGCTCGCACTATGCTTGATGAGTACAATACGCCTTCTCGCTTCTGGACTGAGGCAATTGATACTGCATGCCACATCATCAACAGGGTATATCTTCACAAATTCTTCAGAAAGACCTCATATGAACTCCTCACGAACAAGAAACCCAATGTGAGTTATTTCAAAGTCTTCGGTGCTAAATGTTGGATTAGAGATCCTCGTCACAATTCTAAATTTGCACCGAAAGCACATGAAGGTTTTATGCTTTGTTATGGTAAGGAATCACACACCTACAGAGTCTTCAACACCTATCACCACAAGGTTGTTGAAATTGTAGATGTGCGGTTCGATGAAACTAATGGCTCGCAAAGAGAGCACCTACCTCCTGTGCTAGATGAAATACCACCTGAGGAATCCATTAAGTTCAAGGCTACTGAGGATGTCATTCCTACCAAAGAATCTACTTAAGAAGTCATATATTCCAGAACATGAAGAACATCATGCTGGTGCACCTGAAGAAAATGGCTCTAAAGAAAATGGTGAGCAAATTCCTCATCGTCAACCAGCTCATCCTCGTGTTACTAATGAAGTGCAGATTGAGAGAATCATCAATGACATCAAAGCACCAGGTCCTCTCACACGCTCAAAAGCTTCACATTTGTCTAACTTTTGTGGGCACTTTGCTTTCGTCTCTATCACATATCCCACTAAGGTAGATGAAGCATTTCTAGAGCCTGCGTGGATTCAAGAAATGCAAGAGGAATTACATCAGTTCGAGCTCAACAATGTGTGGGAACTTGTCAAGCGACCAGACCCTTGCAAGCACAATATCATCAACACCAAATGGATCTACCACAACAAGCAAGATGAAAATGGCCTTGTGGTGAGGAATAAGGCACGGCTGGTAGCTAAAGGCTACACACAGGTTGAAGGAATTGATTTCGATGAAACTTTTGCACCTGTTGCTAGACTTGAGGCTATTGGCATATTACTTGCTTATGCTAACCATCATAATATCATCTTATATCAAATGGATGTGAAAAATGCATTTCTCAATGGTAAGCTTGAGGAAGAAGTATATGTTGCTCAACCCTAGGTTTTGAGGATCCAAAGGATCCTGACAAAGTCTTCAGACTCAATAAGGCCCTCTATGGTCTCAAGCAGGCCCCTCGGGCGTGGTATGATACTTTGAAGGAATTCCTCATGAAGAAAGGCTTCAAACCTAGTTCACTTGACCCAATTCTCTTCACCAAAACCTATGATGATGAACTATTCGTGTGCCAAATATATGTTGATGCTATCATCTTTGGTTGCACTGACCAATGTTACAGTGATAAATTTGCCTATATGATGAGTGAAGAATATCAAATGTCTATGATGGGAGAATTGAAATTCTTCTTAGGTCTTTAGATTCTTCAACAACGAAACGACATCTACATATCTCAGGAGAAATACCTCAAGGATGTATTGAGGAAATTCGACATGCAAGATTGCAAAGGCGTCAAAATCCCTATGCCCACAAATGGCCATCTATCCACTGATGAAAATGGCATTGACTTTGATCAAAAGGAATACCGCTCCATGATTGGCTCTTTATTGTACTTATGTGCATCTAGGCCACATATTATGCTTAGTGTTTGCATGTGTGCCTGTTTTCAAGCTACACCGAAGGAATCACACCATAAGGCTGTGAAGCATATTCTTCGATATGTAGCTCACACTCCAACACTTGGATTATGGTATCTCAAGAGCTCGACTTTTGATCTCATTGGATATTCAGATTCTGACTATGTTGGTGATTGTGTGGACCGCAAGTCAACATCAGGCACATGCCATTTCCTCGGACGATCCTTGGTCTGGTGGTCTTCGAAGAAACAGAATCGCATATCACTTTCTACTACTGAAGCTGAGTACATTGCCGCTGGTTCGTGATGTGCTCAATTGCTATGGATGAAGCAAACTCTCAAGGACTACGGCATCAATGTGAAGAATGTGCCACTGTATTGTGACAATGAGAGTGCCATCAAGATTGCTCATAACCCAGTTCAGCACTCGAAGACAAAGCACATTCAGATTCGTCATCATTTTCTTCGTGATCATGTGTTGAAGGGCGATATCTCCATCGAGCATGTGAAGACTGAAGAACAGCTAGCCGATATTTTCACAAAGCCCTTGGATGAGAAGAGATTTAGCAAGTTGTGGTGTGAGCTAAATATCTTAGAATCTTCGAATGTCCTTTGAAAAGGACACACATCCTAACACTTCTGCAAATTAATGACTTAGATGTGCAACACACAAAGTAACGTTTTTCTTCAATCAATGAAGATTAACCCTCCAAGTGTGAAGAAATTAATGAAGAATTTAATTCTCAGAGCCCTACGACAATTGTACGCGGCGTCTGAAATCAGCATTCTTATACGGTGGGTGTCGGTGTCAAAACTGGCAGATCTCGGGTAGGGGGTCCCGAACTGTGCATTTAGGGACCGATGGTAATAGGAGACAGGGACACGATGTTTACCCAGGTTCGGGCCCTCTTGATGGAGGTAATACCCTACGTCCTGCTTGATTGACTTTGATGAATATATGGGTTACAAGAGTTGATATACCACGAGATCGTAATGGCTAAACCCTAATTGTCTAGTATGTATGATTATGATTGTGACTACGGACTAAACCCTCTGGTTTATATAGATACCGGAGGGGACTGGGGTTTGTACTGAGTCGGTTTTACAGAGAAAGGAATCTTCATATCCGCACGCTAATCTTGCCTTCCATGCTAGGGAGGGTCCCATCCGGACACGGGGAAAATCTTTCGTCTTGTATCTTCACGGCCCATCTGTCCGGCCCACGTCACGTAGCCCGGACGCCCGAGGACCCCATAATCCTGGACTCCCTCAGTAGCCCCTGAACTAGTCTTCAATGTCAATGTGTCTGGCGCGCAGATTGTCTTCGACATTGCAAGGCGGGTTCCTCCCCCAAAGATTTCAAAGTGGTTGATCGTCGGTACTATATCTAGCTCTGTACAACAGTCATACCTCTGAATTATAAGGGAAGAATACAGATAAATTCTGTCTTCTAAAGATTTCACTAGTGAGACGTTACGTCCGACCATTTTATTATTTCAAACCGTTTTTCGGCCTCCCGTTTCACATTTCAAGACGCAACCACCGACGACACGTCTTGTCAAAGCAGAGGTCATGCCCCCTTATTACGGGATTCTCATCAATACGGGTTTGGGAAACCCGACCGTGCCGTCTCGCACGAGCCCTTGAAAATAGGCGAGCTTTAAGGCTCGTGGGGGACGCATGATATTCGCTGCCTTTATAAGGAGATAAGATTCCCCCTTTTTACCCCACGCCTTCCCCTACCCCAGTCCATCCGCCCTCAAGCTCCAGCGCTCAAGCTTCGATCCACTCCGTTCCCAGAAAGTACTCCAGCCATAGTCCGGATCTGGAGCGCGCGGCAAGTGGATGGCCTCCTCCGTCACGGAGAAAAACATCAAGGAACTCCGAGAAGCGGGATATCTGGCCAAAGAGATCGCCCACTGGCTCCCGGCCAAAAAATAGGTCATCCCCACTCCAAAGTCCGGCGAGAGGGTAGTATTTATCCCTCATTTTCTTCGCGGACTGGGGTTTCCCCTTGATCCTTTCGTCCGCGGCCTCATGTTTTACTACGGGCTAGATTTCCATGATCTAGCCCCCAAATTCTTTCCTTAATGTTTCAACTTTTATCGTCGTATGCGAGGCATTCCTCCGCATTTCCCCCCACTTCTGTCTATGGCTCAAGGTTTTCAATGTGAAACCGAAAGTGGTGGACGGCCAGCATGCGGATTGCGGTGGCGCTATGGTGAGCCAACTGCCCAACGTCACTTGGCCCAAGGGAACCTTCATGGAGACCATGAAGGGATGGCAGCAGGGGTGGTTCTATGTCACAAAGCCCCTTGACTCCACATGGGTCGCTCCTATGCAGTTCAAGTCCGGACCCCCAATGCAGCTGACATCCTGGCTCAACAAGGGCCTGGACTGGGCGTCATCTGGCGAGGTAATGATGCTGGAGAAGCGCATCAAGAGCATGATAGATAAAAATACCAGCCTCGCTAGCGTGATCCAGGTGATGCTCTTCCGCCGGATTCTCCCATGTCAGGCGCGTTAAGAGCCCATGTGGAAGTTCAACCCGGCCGGTCCTCGGACCTTGCAACGATTCTTTGGCACGAAGCACGAAGACATGTGGAAGCTACTCTTCAAGAACCAGAAGTCATGGCCGGAGACAACCGAAGACCACGGCTATGATAGCACCCATGCTGCGCCCCCCCCCCCCCCCCCCCCCCCCCGTAAGTTCTTTGATAACATTACTTTGTGAGCCCAAGGAGCACACTAAACTCTCCATTTTCTTTTGCAGGGCTGGACAAAGAAAGCGGAACGGATTCACTTTCCGACTCCGCTGCCTGAAGACGAAGCTATTCCTCTATTTGACGAGGATGCTAGTCCTGGCGCCGTACCAGGCGCCGGAAAAGAAGGCCAAGGAGAAGGGCAAGGAGGCCAAGAGTGGCCTCCGCTGTAAAGGCGCCTTGGACGTAGTGTCCAAAGACATAGAAACTCTCTCCTTCCCCGATGAAGAGGAAGAGGAGGAGGAAGAGAGCGATCGCCCACCCAAGTGGGAGAAGGAGAAGAAGATGGCAGCTTCCGCCGATCTAGAGGCGAAAGTGTCCAAGAAAGGGAGGACCTCCCTTACGGATGACTTCGAGTCAGACGCCGAGGATTGGCGCCCCAGGACGAAGCCCCTGGCCGGATCGTAAGTACTCAAAGGTATATATATATACATACATATAAACACTATTCTGATCACGGGGTCAGAATAATATTCTGATCACAACATGAACTTCCCGAGTAACGCGCCTGACCTTCCCCGAGTACTAGGTTGAACTTCAGCTAAAAGGTGTCCAAATGGGGATTGCGATATACCGTTGGATAGCTATGGACATCAGTATCATGACCCAAGTTAAATTTTTGGCAAAATGTAAGTGGTTTAAGAGCAGTTTTGAAAACCGTTTTTTCTACATATAAAAAACGTGAATCGTATTTTCGATCGCATTTTTAAACCGTTTATCGGAATGAGGCAAATAATATGGCGTTGGAAAGCTGCTGCAAAACCGCTCCTTCAACATGTTGAAAGTTTTCTCTAATTCCCTACGGTTAAAGAGTAATTCATAAAATCGTAAGTTATGCAAACCGAATACCCGAGTTCGTATTTTCGACGCCATTTCTAAACGGCTAATCCAATTGAGGCAAATAATATGGCGTTGGAAAGCTTATGAAAATGAGCTACTTTTTTATGTTAAAAGTTTTTTTCTAATTTTGAATGGTTTAAAAGTAATTTAGAAAACGGTACAAGTTCCACCGAGTTCGTATTTTCGAGCTAATTTTTTAACCGTACGTCCAAATGCAGCAAATGATATGGCGTTGGAAACCTTGAAGAAATGCGAAACTTTTTTGTATATATTGTTTCTCCTAATTCGTTACGGTTTTATGTCAGTTTTGAAAATGGTTAAAAACGTATTTTTGCCGTAATTTCTACAAACTTTATCGGAATGGGGCAAATAATATACCGCTGAAAAGCTACGGAAAATGCGAAACTTTTTCATGTTGATGGTTTTCTTTGAATCCTGACAGTTTTCAAGTAATTTCGAAAATGGCGAGATCATTCGTTCTGCCTCTATCACGAAACTGATTCTTCGAAAATGCACTGCGTGAAGAACCTGAACTTCTCGGCGCGTGTACCTGAACTTCACTCTGTTTTTCACGTGTTTTTTTGCTCGTAGCTCTCCATCCACTCACCGGAACACTCACCGGAATTAAGCAAGTAATGTACCGGTGGAAAGCTGATGTAAACACGCAACTTTCCCGTGTTAATAATTTTTTCATACTCGCGATGATTTTAAAAGTTTTTCATCTCAAATTCATTCACTATAGTAGTCGAACTTCCTGCTGTTTTCAGGTTGAACTTCTGTGACGTATTTTCGTTTGTAATTTTCTCATTCATTTGTCAGTGTTACACAAATGATATTTGTTTTGTATAAACCTCTCTCACAATAAATTTTTTAATTTTCTCCGACCGGTGACTTGAACTTACACAAATGCTATTCCTCCCGTTTTGAAATAAATTAGAAAATGACGAGATCATGGTTTTCTGCCTTCATCACGAATGGAAATGCACTGCGTGAAGTGGTTGAACTTCTTGGGCATCTTTTGTCTGAACTGCACTCTATTTTTGACGTGCTGTTTTTTATCAGTAACTCCCAAACCATTTACTGGAACTGAGCAAATGATATACCAATGGAAAGCTGTCGAAAACACTCAACTTTTCCATGTTGATCAGCTTTTCACACTCGCGATGTTTCAAAATATTTTTTAATGCGTAAAAATGTGTTTTTAATGGTATACACAAATTTTTTAAACCATTCATCGGAATATAGCATACAATATACCATTGAGAAGCTTATGAATAGGAGCATCTTTTTCATGTAGACAGACGTTACAGATTTTTGTTGTTTGAGAGCAGTTTTAAAAATGGCAAAAAGAACGTCGTTTTTTGCCTGTTTTTTACATGTAATTGAAGGTCGGACGTCTCACACTAGAGAACGTGAACTTCACCGTGAGGAGCACGTGAACTTCTTGCAAAAAACCTTTTAAGCTTTTAGTTTTTTTTCTTATATTCCTATATGAAATGCATTTCACGTAGTAGTTAAACTTCCCGCTGTTTTCATCTTGAACTTCCGTCACTATTTTTGTTCAACCTCTCTCACAAGAATTTTTTAACTTTCTCAGGCCAAGCACTTGAACTTCTAGCAACAATTTTTTTTGGACTTTGCCTTCTTATTCTTTTTAATACAAAATGCACACCGTGTAGTACGTGAACTTCTGGCAGTTATAAAGATGAACTTCTCTCGGGTACATGAAAATATATGAGTTTTTTATGAATATTAATCTGAATTTCTTAATCTTTTTTATGAAATTTTGAAGCGCTCTATTTTTAAAAGTTGAACTTCTTGTTATTTTATTTTTTAACTTTTTGTTTCCATTCTTTAATATCGAGGAAAATCTGAGTTTTCTATAATCATTGAACTTCTCCATCTTTTTAATTTGGACTTCCTGGTTTTATTTCTTAATCTTTTTTATGAAATTTTGAAGCGCTCTATTTTTAAAAGTTGAACTTCTTGTTATTTAATTTTTGAACTTCTTGTTTCCATTCTTTAATAACGAGGAAAATCTGAGTTTTCTATAATTATCGAACTTCTCCATCTTTTTAATTTGGACTTGTTGGTTTTATTTCTTTTAGTAATGAAAACAATCCAACTTTTTGATAGACATCGAGCCACTCCATTTTCAAATTTGAACTTCTAGGTTTATTTTAACAGAGAAAATCCTTTTTTATAAAATTGTTTGAGATGCTTTTTTTAATTTGACCTTCTTTGGGTTTGTAATAAGCATTGAACTTATTCGTCTTTTTAATCTGAACCTATAGGCTTTTTTTAGAAACGGGGAAAGCTTTTTTATAATTTTTGAAATGATCATTTTTTTAATTTGAACTTCAATGTAATAGTATTACACAAAGGACAACTAAAAAAAGCTCCAACTTTTCCATGGCACTAGCACATGAGCAAACATTTCATGCATGGTATGGCATCCAAAATGAGAACTTCTGCACACTGCGACACATGTATCTTGCACAAGCACCTTTTCATGCAACCAGATATACACAAATTTGCATTGAAGCTAATCGAGTGGGGCGAGAAACGAGAATGGATCGAGCTTCTTTGAATTTCTCTTCAGCTAGGCGTTTGTGCCACAAGAATAGAGAGAAGCTGCCTATACGTGGCAACAACAAAAACACACGAGAACACTCTGGCTCTGGCTACTAATGCATGTGCTTAGAAAACACTCAGAGATGTAAATGAAGTTCATCAGCAGCTTGTATAATTTAGAGGCCAAATCACACAAACAAAAGACCGGAGTGCATTTCCGATCCCTGCTTTGAGAAGTACAAACAAAAGAGCGGCTTTTGATAAACACCGAACCACTAAATTATTTAAATGTATACTTCTACATAAATGAAGAATGAATCTCTCTATCCATCACCACAAAGTACGCAAACAAATCTCTCGGGATTTCTAGCACAAACACCCTACTCGGCACATGTTATGGGCATCCAGTGATAACTATGCATCAAATGGCACATCAAAAGGAAGAAAATACACCAGGGTCAGATGCAACAACACAAAAAATTTGAACCTCCAGGAGCATCACGGCGAACTACATGCTGGAGCTGCGAATAGTGTTGGAAATTTAAATGGCGGTGAAACGGCATCTACACGCAGTGGGTCGAGGCACTGCAAAGGGCGGGTGGGGCAGGATGTAGGAGGTGTGGACTGCAGCTCGCGATGGGCTTGACCTCCCTACAACCGCGGGGCTGGACTAGGATAGCATCACCTTTTCCTCTTGCCTGAAAAAGAAATGATGTGCATGGCTGTGCGAGAACTAAATGAAACAACACTTAACTCTCTCAATGTATATAGAGAAATAGGTGAGCGAACTAAATGAAACAACACTTAACTTTCTCAATTATACATACAGGTCAAATTGAAAATATTAGGATTACGCCCTAAAAACTAGGATTACTGGAGCAAACTAAAAAACAAGTGAACATTCTCAATGTATACTAAACGAAACACAGACATATTCTCCATGATGAAAAAGTAGTGTGTCTTTTCAGCCAAAACAAAATGGGCATCTCTGAAGTTCGAGTACACTAGTACATGCATTTTTATCTGCAACAAAATATTTTTACTTTGATTGAATCAGAGAAGAGAAACATTGTGCAGAGTGTGGATTCACAAAAATCAAGGCAAAATGAAGCACCATACTATTCTTTTGTGGCATAAACACAAGCAGCTTAGAGGCATACTTTTTTTCTTACTTGATGACCTACAGAGCATGCAGAAAAAAGGGACATCGAGGGGAAGTACTAATCAGTATTGAGCTTGAGCGACCATCTGAGAAATAAATCCAACAGCGGCAGACGCATATATATGGCTACGCTACACCTCAAGGGAAATCACACCCATGCTGAATAGCATCCCAACACCATCAAGGTTGAGTCAGTATAGGGCATTCTAGCATTATCTAAACTGTCACCCCTCAAATGTTCATATAGAAAATCTTCCTCTCATTCAAGTCCACCTTAGCATCATGGGATTTCTGTGTTTTAGCATAGGGCACTGTTAGTGAATTTTAAAGACAACGAAATGCATCACTGTAGCATGATAGTAGAGATGCTGAACTGAATCAATATGCGGCGTCTAACAAGAAATACTTGAAGAAAGCAGTGGCATATGCATTGCATTAGTGTGTCTAATAGGAAGTTGACCGAAGTTCAAATACTGCATTGTATTAGTGTGGCATACTGCATTGGACAAAATATATTTTAAAGATAGGTGTTCCTTGCTCCTAGTTTGACGTGATAGACTATGCACAGGCCATAAGCATCATAAAAAGGGTGGCAAAGCTTGCATTTTTCAAAGAAAAAAGGCCTGAACTTTTTCATTCTAAAGCCCGAATGCTCCATCAAAGTGACACTGACCTTTAAAATTTGAAACCATCCACTCACTACTGTAATGTGCACCGCCAGGTCCATAACAAAAGAAGAGGATGAACCTGCATACCGCCCGTCAACATGCAGTTCAACGCTGCTCAAAGCCTCAAACGAATTCATCCATCACATATTTAAAACTGCCCTCAAGTTCATTTTTGAGAAACCAAAAAACCAGAGCCGACTGTAATTGGTGGCACCAACTGCAGGTCGAGACCTCCTGCAGCTACAGGTCAAGACCACCCGAATATGCAGGTCGAGGCCGAAGGATGGGGAGGCGGTGGTTAGTCGGGAGATGAGCGGGACTGGTTGGGGAGGCGAAGGGCGCACGGTGCAGGTGGGAAAGTGGTGGTTGGCCGGAGGGCCGCTGTTTTGTTGTTAGGGCCCCGCGGCGGTGTGAATGGAGGCAGGATCACAGCAGCAGCGTGGTTGGTTGTCGGGGGGCATCGATGGCGCGATTGGAGGTCAGGCCTTGGCGGCGGCGCGGTTGTAGGTCGGGCCTCGATGACGACGCGATTGGAGGCGGGCCTGGCGGCGACACGGTTGGTTGCAGGGCCGGCAGAGGCGTGCTTGGAGGCGGGATCCGGGGAGGGAAGCGGCGGCAGCGACGCGGCGGCCGGTTCTCAGGGTGGGGGCTGCGCGGTGGCCGTATCCTGTGGCTGGCCGGCGCCGGCGATGGTGGGTGGCTGATCAGAGAGGGAGTGGGGGCATGGGGATGGTGGCTGGATCGGGGAGGGAGTGGGGGCGTGGGGAGGTAAGGTGGGGATTTTTTTTCTTTTTTTTGTTCGGTGGCATTTTCGGATCTCAGGAACCTCTAGCGTACCTTATATAGGGTTGGCTGTGATCCAAATAACTATTCTAATCCCAGGATTAGAATAGTGCTGTCCTATATATATATATATATATATATAGGGTGGGTCTATTATGATAACACCCCTTAAGAGTCTTATTCTGATAACACCAACCTTATTCTGCACATCCCCCACCAGATCGCCGCCGCCCCTCCCCTCCCGACCTTCTACCGCGGCAGCGGCCTGGGAGCGCCGCCGCCCCTCCCCTCCCGGCCTTCTTCCGCCGCAGCGGCTTGGAAGCGCCGCCACCCCTCCCCCCCCAGCCTTCTTCCGCGGCGGCAGCCTGGCAGCGATGCCGCCCCTCCCCTCCCCGCTTTCTCCTGCGGCGGCGGCCTAGGAGAGCCACCGCCCCTCCCCTCCCGGCCTTCTTCCGAGGCAGCGGCCGGCAGCAATGCCGCCCCTCCCCTCCAGGCCTTCTTCCGTGGCAGCGGCCAAGCAGCGCCGCCGCCCATCGCCGCTTGGCCTTCTTCCGCGGTAGCAACCGAGCAACACCTCCCCCACCAGCATATCGGCCTTCTTCCACGGCAGCAGGTCGGTAGCGCCGCCGTCGAACTCCTTCGGGCCTCCAATTAGCTGTACTTCATCAGATGTGGATTGGTGCTGCCTCGACATCAAACCAATTCGAGCAAGGAGGACTGTGCGCAAGGTTCCTTCATCCACAGCAGCTTCTTGGATTAAGTCTGCAACAACCTTCAGAGCAAATCCTCTGTCTCCGTTCACCTTGAGCAACGTCCAGACCGCTCATGAACTTTTGAAGGGAAAGTGGACTGCACAGGCGAATGCGAAAGTTGTGCAGATGGACGAGAAGAGAACTTCCTCCTGCAAACACAAGAAATCACTACAGCACGAGGTAAGCAGTACACTTCCTCAACCATATAAGTATAGTTATTCCACACAAAGCAGTACACACAATCCAGTACGCCTACAAAAACGATGCAGTGCAGTTGCTTCGGTTCGTTGTGGGGGAAAATGCAGTGAACTTGCTCTGTTATGCAGTACGCTTGTGTAGGTTCATTACGGACAACGATGCAATGCGGTTACTTCAGTTCACATTGCAGGGTGATGCAGTCAGCATGCATTAGTTTCGCAGTACCATTTGTAACACATTGCAGTTCACATGATTCAGTTCATTTTGCCTGACAATGCAGCTCGGTCATTTTGTGTGCAGGAAATGATGTTCAGCAGATACAAAATGCCGCGCATAATTGACAACCCAGGGAACAACAACTTTCAGAAGAGTAAAGCTTCTTCTGAAAGAGATACTGGCTGGGTTACCCCTGAGATTCCTCGAGGATTCTTCACAACAACAAACAGGGTGCACTACTCTCCGGAAGAGGATTTTTCCCCGGGAGAAGAGGTAGTCGAGGATGATGACGATGTCACCTTCATTTGGGAGGGCACTCACCGACAGGAGGATGAAGATGACGACAATGAAGATGACCCAATAGTTCTCAACCCGGAGTATAAGCACGAGTTCACTGCGTTTGGACAGCATGTCCGAACAGACAATGATGATGTAGTTGAACACGATGTTGCAGCAGATGATGATGATGTGCCACCGCTCCAAAATTTTCAAACCAATCCACTGAGACATCGTCACAACACTGGATTACCACCACGTCCACCTGCTGCACCCCAAAACAGAGCTCAGCGTCCACCTGCTGCACCGAAAAATAGAGCTCCAAGCAGAGCTGCTACATCAACTTCGACAAAGCGACCACCAATGGTGCCTCGGTCAAAAGTCAACAGCACGTACAAATCATCCTCACTATTGCCGCCGTGAGATCCTCAACTACACAGATCTGCTATAACCCCGCCATGTCCAATACAACCCGGCGAGCTGCAAACATCATCGGGTGAACGACTCTACACGCATGTAAGTTTATGTTCTGAATAATAATAATAATAATAATAATAATAATAATAATAATAATAATAATAGTTGCAGTCCATTCAGATAACATTGCAGTGCACACTGATATATCTTGTGAGTTTTGACCTAGCATCTAATACATTGGATTCTTCTGAAAACTTAGGAACACTACAATGCTTTTTTAAACTCATATGCACTCCTCGTATTTCAAAAACAGAATAGAACAAATTATCTCATAGAGCATTGCGCTTAATGCAGGATAAAAACATGCCGCTGAACCTCATACCTGCCGCTGGAATGAAGTTCACCACATACGACAAGGCATGGGACTTTTACAACAATTATGCAAGATGTGCAGGGTTTAGCATACGCTAGAGGGCACAACACAAGACAAATACCTACATTGTCTGCTTAAGAGAAGGGACGCACAAGCAGACTGTGTCAGGTTATCAAAGGAAACGTCAAAAGACATCAAAAAGGATTGACTACAAGGCAAAGATTAGAGTCAAAAAGAGGAAGGACGGCCAATTTGTGATAGAAATGGTTGAACTCAACCACAATCACAAGATGCTGGAAAGCCCCGGGATGCTTTTGCACAAGCGATCGCACAAAAAAGACGATCCTTTGATATACCAGTTAGTGAAAGACATGCAACTAGAAAACCACACACATGCTCAGATGATGTCAACGCTGTCGCGTATGTCCGGTAGTCTGCAATACATGGGACATACTAGCCGCGACTGGGTAAACAAGTAAGCACATCACAGAACATATCGCTTGAGCATCCTGTCGGTAATTATTTCCTGTTTGATGAGATGAGTTTGCATTGCGTTTGAAAATGCAGGAAACAAAAGTTTGCCAGAGAAGAGTCCCAAGAAGATGCAGAAGATAAACCCAGAGTTCTTCTATGATTATGACGTTGATGCAGATAACCGTGTAAGAAACGTCTTTTGGGCCAACGCAAGTTGCAAAGGATCGTATGAAGATTTTTGAGATTGCGTTACATTTGACACGGCATACAAAACAAACAAATTCCACATGCCGCTGGGAGTCTTCATGGGAGTGAACCATCATCTACAGAGCACCATATTTGATGTTTCCCTCGTGCGAGACGAAACAATACCATCGTTCGAGTGTGTTTTCAAAACATTTCTGAGGTGTATGAACAACAAGCCACCAATCTGCATGCTCACAGGTACAAAAAAACACCTACATACTTACGTTTGTTTGGTGCACTTATATTTCTTCCATCTATCTTACACACACACAAATAACTTAATACAAAACACTATTTGTGCCTTCTCAGACCAGTGTTCTTCGATGAAGGCAGCATTAAAAACTATCCTCCCAAGTACTCTGCATAAGTTGTGTCGGTGGCATATCATGAAGAAGTACAAAGACCACCTCGCCTTGCTGTATAAGGCGCACGAGAAACTCAAGGATGACCTCAATGCGGTGCTGAACCACCCACTAATGCCGTCAGAATTTGAACGAGCATGGAAGGACCTCATTCAGAGATACAACTTGCAAGACGATGAAGTGATGAATTCGCTGTGGGATGACAGGCACGAGTGGATCTCAACTTACTACAAGGAAATTTTCTGTGCTCGGATGACTTCCACATAGAGAAGCGAGAGCATGAACCGCATACTGAAGAAAAACTTTGTTAAAGAGAAGCATGATCTCCATTTGTTTGCTCAGCAGGTGGACAAGTGCATTCAGGCTAGGAAGGCCATAGAGCATGGAGAGACAGTAGCAAATGAGGTAAACAAAATGTCAATCAAAAACTGCTAAAGAATATAACTAAAAAACAAACAATTTTTTCATTTCTCTGGTTCGTAACAGTGCATTTCTGATCATGCAGTCAGAGGTAAAGACAACAACCCAGTTTGGGTTCGAAGTTCATCTATCAAAAGTGTATACAAGGGCAGTGTTTGCAGATTTCAAGGAAACACTCTACCGTAGCACTGCATTCAGAGCAGAACAGTGCCCTGAGAACCCGACAAAGTATCTCGTACACCACTACAACAGATCGGATGCATTTGACTAGGCAAGGCATAATTTCCAAGTGGTCGCCGATGAATAGAAAGGTGTCTACGAATGTGAGTGCAAACTCTAGACAAACACAGGTGAGACTCCTATCACAAAAAAATCTAGTTTCTGATAGTCATGCATGAAAGCTCACTTACTGAACTTTAAAAGTCCACATGCATGACTAATTCACAAAACCAAATGAAGTTCACTTCTTTAAAATGAACGAATAACAAAAAATGTGTTTATTAATTTCATGAAGTTCACTTACAAAAAAAAGAAAATGTGTGTTGTTTGCAGGGCTCTTTTGTGTCCATGTGTTATGCATGCTTTCTCACTTGAGAGTGCTCAAGATTCCTGAGGTGTACATCACCCATAATGCAAGATCAGTTGCGACGTTTGACAGACGCGACTATGAACAAACAACACCAGATGGAACCTCGCTTTTTTTGCCGTAAATTGCTGACGGAAACAACAACGGACCTTGCAAACAGAGCGACAAGGTCCGACGCTAGGTGCCACAGAGCGTTGTCTGGTATGAGGGCACTGATCGAGGAAGTTGATGTGCTCAACAAAGAAGAAGAAGTAGCAAAACTAAAGCAAGCAGAGAAATCCCAGCATGACAATAATGTCGAACAAGTAGAAAATACCAAACACAGCGGAACTGGTGCTATCAAAAAAGAAACAATTCTTCCACCTCCTGTTTCAAACACAAGAGGAAGGAAGAAAGGGGCCGACGCAACCCAGAAAAAGGTTGCATGCAAGGAGAAAAACGATGACAAAAACAGTAAGCCACAGCCTGAGCTGGACAGTGATGGTCACCCACTGGGAATAAACAGTGCAAGACATGTAATGAAATCAGCGGCCACAATTCCAGGACATGTACAAAAAGACATGAACAAGAAAACGAGGACATGGTGATGCACAACCAAATAGAAATTCCACTCACAACACTAAGAAATGGACGAAACCGAGACGTTGTAGCATCTGCAAAAAGAGGAAGAGACGCAATTCAAGAACATGCCCCAAAAGAACAAGATCAGAAAATGAGGAAGACGAAGAAGAAGAAGAAGAAGAAGAAGAAGAAGAAGAAGAAATCAAAGAAGAAGGTGGTGACACAACTGAACAAGAAATGGCTTATGAAGAAGCAGATGAAGAAGAGGAGGAAGAAGAGAGTGAAGAGGATGAAGAACATGAAGAAACTGAAGAAGCAGTGGCTTACGAAGAAACAGATGATGAAGATGAGGAAGAGCAAGAAGAGGAGGAAGAAGAGAATGAAGAGGACGAAGAACATGAAGAAACAATGCCAACAAGACCACCACAAGAGAATGCTGCTGTACAGAAACAACCAAGAATGACACCACTTTCAAAAAACAAGGTAGGAGCACGAAAGGATGCAGTTCACATCACTCAGAAATAAAAGCAGCCATCAACCAGCACGCGGGGAGCAAAGAAGGATGCATTTCACATCACTAGAAAATGAAAGCAGCCATCAACAAGCACGCGGGGAGCAAGGAAGGATGCAGTTCACAACACTCAAAAACAAAAGCCACCATCAACCAGCGCGCGGGGAGCAAAGAAGGATGCAGTTCACAGCACTGGAAAATGAAACCAGCCATCAACCAGCACGCGGGGAGCAAGGAAGGATGCAGTTCACAGCACTCACAAACAAAAGCAGCCATCAACCAGCATGCGAGGGACTACAAACACAACGGCGCAGAGACAAGAACCAGCAACACCGCCACGGAAAACAAAAGAAAGTGCGACATTAGACACGCACCAGTCACCGTGGAGAAGCAGTAGGTTAACAACCAAATAGATGAACTTCAATAAATTAATCATATGCATAGCCGTTTTCTTATCTACATGACTTATGTATCAGTTTAAATTTTGTGTAAACACAAATTTCCCACGTACTATGAGTTATTCAACTAAACCATTTAAAGAGAAATGGTGTATAGAGTATACCATATATATATAGTAGTCTAGAGTAAAACTTTGACACGTATTAATCCAAAAACGATGTAAAGAATGCAGTTAGCTCACTGGCAGCACAAAGTTCAGAATAATAATTGAAGCGGTTCAGATCACAAAAGTGCTTATTACAAAACACATCAAAAAGATGAAGCATTCGACACGCAAAAGTAATTATTACAAATCAACCTCATAACCTTAACCAATGACGTCAAACATGATTCTAACCGTATGATCCTCGAGTTCAAAGAAGTGGAGGACAACAACTTGCTCAGACTTCAGGCCACTATCAATGACAAATTCCTTCCACCCTTTCTGCAGACACAACTGCCCGTCAACGCCTACACGGTACTTGGCTGGTTGAAGGTGTCCATTACCAAGAACAACTTGGAGAATTCCCTTCTTCTTGATCCGGAGATACCTAACAGCTCGTTGGGGAATTTTTTTACAAAAAATCAGTACAGATTAAACACAATCTAATGTGCAGTGCGGAACTTGCAACCAAGAAGTACGGTTACAACTATTATGAAGATCTTGAGACTACCTGCATGTAGTACAAAACCTACAAGCGGGGAAAATTGTGGAAACTATTACTTCTCATCTAGTATCTAAGCAGTTCACATATTGTAACCATGCAAAATAAAACACGAGCTCCATGCACACAAGCAAAACAATAAAAACAAGATATAAGTACAAAGTGCAGTACACTTCAATAAAACAAAATAAGTGCATTCCTAAAAAAACTAGAAGTTCGGACTAGTATGGAATTATACAAAAAAATTAGAAAACACAAAGAAAAAATCAGATCAAGCGAAAAATACGATTTTGTAGTGAGTCTCCACATCTATTGGCGTAAGCTGATGGACAAAAGGACTTGTGCGGCCAAGGCCAAGGCGAAGCAGGGCGGAATAGAACGCAGAAACATTGATGTGGCCCATATCCAATCCTTCTGTGAATATTGTGCCATATGCAAGCTGCTCCGCTCGCCCAGCTCGACACAATACCTTTCCCCTACGATGAGCACGACGGGCCTGCGAGCAAGCTGAGCAATTGCAGTGCGTCGGCACACCACAACCATGGCCGCAAATTCACGCAGGGGCCTGGAGCCATCGCAACAAAAACCTAGAAAAGGAAAAAATAAAGAGAGTCTAGAGAAAGGAGAGAAGTTGCGGCTAGAGGAGAAATGAACTGCAAATGAAGGGTAGAAGTTGTCCTACATTTATAGGAGAGGAATGCAAAAAGGTCAAAACTAAAAATTAAAGGGGAGTTAATGAAAATTACGTTACAAAGAATGAAGGACAATTAATAAATGTTTATGTTACCAAAGAAAAAAGTCTTACCAGGAAGTTCTACAAAGACTTTGACTGCAGAAATTCCCACAAACTAACCGCAGATCATTAAATAATAATTCTCTAAAAAATTATAATCCATAGACCATTTTATGTGTGTAGTTCTTCAAAGTCTTACCAGGAAGTTCACTATATGTGTGCATGAAGTGTAGTACATGCTCAAAATGAAGCACAAAGAAAAGCACTTTCGCGTAGTGCACAAAAGCAGAATGAGTGCACCTGATGTAGTCCTTATCTGTAAGCCATGCAATCCACAGCGTTGGCATAACCAGTCACAAATTTAATACAAAGAAGCATGCACGCAGTGAAACATGTGTACACCAGAAGCACAGGACCATGACGAATGCAGTGCATAGAGGCAACAAAGCAGTGCATACCCCTACCAATGCAGTGCACAAAAATGTAGCGCAAAACATGTGCAGTACGGAATCCGTGCACATGTAGTCCAGAACACTGATCAATGCAGTGCACGGATGATTTGCTAAGCAGTGCACGCCCCTACATTGAAAAAATACTTAAGATAGAAAATATAAAGAAAAAATGACCACCATAGGTGCATCCGGCCCCAACTAGTCTCGTAGTAAGTCTGCGCCCACCGTAGGCGAGCCGTTCTGATCCACAATGCATGGGCCCAAGCGCACATGGGCCCATAGGTCAGAGAGCATAGAGCATCGAGCGTCGGGTATAAGCACCCAAATAAGTAACCATAGGAGTTCAACACGGCTGCCTCGCCAGCGCTTATAAACAAGTCGGGAGCGCCTTCTGCGGGCGAGGTGGGACTAAACATTAGGCCGCACACAACGCACCGGGAACCAGCCGTGCTCACAGGCCGACTTGGGCCCAATGCGTCTTCACTCCACGAACACAGGTCCAACAAGGCCCACTAAGAGAAAACAATAACTTCAAAAAAATGGGGGGGCAACCCCCCTTTACCCCTCCCGTACAGGGACTGCAGTAAGTACAGGCAAAAAAATTGATGCAGTACGTAGCACTAGAAAGATGCAGTGCATTTAGCTACACGATGTAGTACGGTTTAGCAAATCCAGTTCCGGATTACCTACATGAATAAAAACACGGTATGGAACACAGCGAAAAACTCGTAAAATTGCGGAATACATTGTACTTTATTCAGGGGCTCCAGCAAGGACACACAAAAATACTGTGAAATACGCACCTGTAGACAAAATGCAGTTCTCTGTTGCACACGATGCAGTGCGGTACTCTAACCAATGCAGTTTCATTATCATGCAGGATACATATAAACGTCACAAAATGCCCGATCGCACAGAAAGTGGTGGTTAAAAAAATCTACTGATAAAAAAAACACCACGTTCGCATACAACCACCCAATCGGAGCGGTTCCATCACCACAAGCCCATGATCGCAGACGCAACACCAACCCATGATCTGCACAAACCGCATCGTCGCCGAGATCATGCAGTTCATCCGATGCGGCCATCCCACACCGCGCCCTCCCCTTAAATTCAGACCCCTGCCATAGGCCTTCTCATCCACAACAACACAAGTATCTATTGCGCTACCACCAAATCGCTCCATCACATCCATCTCCACGCAAAACACCAAGCCCCTACTACCGGCGATGGCGTTCGCCAACGAGTACAAGGATGTGGAGGCCCACGGCAACACCAAGTTGCACGTCATCCACACCAAGTTGCATGTCATCTTTGATAACTTCCTTACCGACCCCAGGTACACCTTTGCAGGCTTCTCCATCGACGGCGACAAAACCAGGCTAGAGCGCATCAATCTGGAGGTCGCCAACTTCGTCGACATCCAGAAGGAGTGGAGGGTGCCCGAGGAAACCAAGGAGTTGGACTCCCTTGGAGACGTACTCAGCATGCTCATCGACGACTACTACAACAACATGAAGAAGAAGATCACCGACGACGAGCACAAGCACTGGGCCACCCTGCCTCTGTCCATGAGGCACATCGAGTATGCGACAAAGGACGCTTACGCATCGTATGAGATATGGAACCGCATCACCCTCACACAAGACGGGTTTCGCTGTGCAAAGCTGGAGAAGGAGGAGCCCCCCAAGAAGCGCCAGGAGCAGCTGGGGATGGGGAGACGCTGACTGGTGAAGAAGAAGATGGTGCCGGCCAAAGAGCAACCAATGCCAGCGTCGTGTTAGAATTATCATCAAATTTGCTTTATGTTGTTTGCTTATGTATCGTTAGTTTTCTTGTGATCATTTGCTTTTGATGAACTTAGTTTGCTTGCCATGCAGAATCGCTTGTAATGATGTGAACTTTGATTATGCTAGACTGCTTTTTGTTGAAATTAGTTTGCTCATGATGAACTTGTCGTACAGAATGCCTGTGGTAATTTGTTTTCTGTTGTTTGCTTATGAATCATTAGATTCGAGCAGTGTACAAAATGAAAATAAGATGTAGTGTGCAAATAGGACGCATGCAGTGCAAGTTGTGTACCAATGCAGTACATACTCTGTCGAATTAAGTTTACACATACGCAAGGAAGCAGCAAACGCCCCTAAATTTGATAAAAAAGAATACATAAGAGCAAAAACACAAAAAGAAAAAATGCGACCTGTATATGTAGTGCAGAAATATATAAATGTGCAGTACACAAACATAATCAATGCAGTGCGGGTTATGTTTATTAAGCAGTGCACTCCCCTACATTGGAAAAAAGATTATATAAGAGCAAAAACATGAAAACAAAAAATGAGAACTGTACATGTACTACGGAATGCGTGCACATGCAGTACAGAACTCTGATCAGTGCAGTGCATAAATGGTTTACAAAGCAGTGCACGCCCCTACATTGAAAAAAAATGTAGTGCGGAAAATATATGAACGTGCAGTACAGGTATGTTTACTAAGCAGTGCACTCCCCTACATTGGAAAAAAGATTACGTAAGAGCAAAAACATGAAAGCAAAAAATAAACGTGAACATGTAGTACGAAAATGCGTGCACATGCAGTACAGAGCCCTGATCAATGCAGCGCAAAAGTAGTTTGATAACCAGTGCATGCCCCTACGTTGAAAAAAAATACTTAAGATAGAAAATACAAAGAAAAATAATTGACCACCACATGTGCATACGGCCCCAGCCAGCCCATGGTAGGCGAGCCGTTCTGAGCCACAATGCATGGGGTCAGGCGCACATGGGCCCACAGGTCATAGAGCATAGAGCAACGAGCGCTGTGCTTAAGTGCCCAAACAAGTAACCAGAGGAGTTCGATGCGGCTGCCTCGCCAGCGCTTATAAACAGGTCGGGCGCACCTTCCGCGGGCGAGGTGGGACTAAACATTAGGCCGCACACAACGCACCGGGAACCACCCGTGCTCACAAGCCGACTAGGGCCCAAATGCGTCTTCACTCCCCGAACACAACCCAACAAGGCCCACTAAGAAAAAACAATAACTTCAAAAAATAAAACATCAAAGAAAAATTAGAAAACATTTTTAAATGAATAACAACAACAAAAGAAAATTGTGCGTTGGCACAGCCAGAAACTACAGTTCGTTATTAATAAATAAAACGCAGAAAGCCCAAAGTAAAACTACAAATGCAGTCCGCGACGCCAAACAATGCAGTTCTCCACGTGGAAGCACGAAGTATTCTTTTTTCTGACATATAGTTCTCCTTCTACTGCATTGCAGTATGGCTAAAATGAAGAATGCATCCCTGTTAGTTAAGCAAAGCAGTCCGTTATAAAATAAAGAACTGCATGAAAGAACTCCATCAAGAAACTAAATGTGCGTACATCTGTATAAATCCTAATCCGATATAATCCAGTGCACGAAGAATAAATTTCATTTCAATGCAGTACACTATGTGGACGTACGCAGTTCTGTTCTGATATCAAAGAAGTGCACTTAATAGGAAAATTCACCGAAAACACAATCATCACATTTTCTGACAGTTGCATGCATACCTGAACAAGTCACGAAAAAAGAGGACACGACGTTCTGGATTTCCAACGCACTAACAGACCCTCCTCATAGCAGAACCTCTCTATAGTTGCCACGTAACTTAAAACAGAGGCCCACTGATGGTGTCCTGGACTAGGGGGTACTCACCACGTCATCTCCCGATCTGTTAGATTGGGCCGAGGACCCCCATGGCCGTATACTCATGGGCCAGTTCGGACAGCTGCCGCATACATCCTACAAAACTTGGTGATCAAGACAAGGACTCCTCCCCACCGGCGTATTCGGCTAGGACTCTTGTTATCCTAGGCCTCTGGTGCATTATATAAACCGAGGCCAGGCTAGTCGATAGATATATACATACAATCATACCATAGACTAGCTTCTAGGGTTTAGCCTCTCTGATCTCGTGGTAGATCTACTCTTGTACTACCCATATCATCAATATTAATCAAGCAGGATGTAGGGTTTTACCTCCATCAAGAGGGCCCGAACCTGGGTAAAACATCGTGTCCCCTGCCTCCTGTTACCATCCGGCCTAGACGCACAGTTCGGGACCCCCTACCCGAGATCCGCCGGTTTTGACACCGACATTGGTGCTTTTATTGAGAGTTCCGCTGTGTGTTCGGCAAAAGGTTGATGGCTCGCCTGCAGATCAACTGCGACTTCGGCATCTTTGTCACCAGCTCGACTGGTCACCTTGGTTCGACCAAGGACTGCGCCCTACCTCTGATCGTCATATTCGGATGAGGGCCTTTATAAACATCAACTTCGATCTCTATCAAGATCATGGAGGAATCATCCATGGAGCTCGGGGGCTCAACGTCAACGTTGCCCTTGGGCTACCGTGCTGTTTTTCCGAACAGAAAACTTATATCCGCTGCCACCACCTCTTAGAGCATCGCTTTGACGATCCGTTTGGTGGAATTGTGCGGAATTGAGTCTACAATAGCCATGCAAAATTTCGTGGAGTTCCGATGGAGGAATCTCCGACAATCTACGATATACCGGAGCCCTGTCAAATCTGGACGGAAATCTGGACAAGTTTAGGGCGTGGTCTCCAGAGCGCGGCTCCGAGGTCCTTTGGAAGATCCAACCGTTCATCTACTGTGGAATTCCCATATCTACCACCCCTCCAAATTTCAGCTCGATCCGACGGTTCAAACTACGAGAACCTTCCGATGAGTGGATCAATTTTCGTATCCGTTTTCTGCGTGAATACGGATCCGACCCGAATTCATGTTTCTTTACGAACGTGACATTGGACAACCTTTTTAGAGGAATTCTCTTCTAGGGTATTGTGCGTTGTTTTTAAACACGCGCCCATAAATTTTTAAGCCTCCCATGAGGTCGCCTTCATCATCATGCTGGTGTCAAACCAGTCCGGCGATATTGCTCCAAGGTTGCCGACCTGCGCTAGACACGTCGTCACTTTATTCAGCCGAGCTCAACTTCTTCGGATCATCATCTCGGCAAGCCAAATAAGAGTCCGGCATCGCGAAGGATAAATCATCACCAACATTGCCGCCTCATGGATTACACGAAGCGGGCATACCGGCATCGCCGCACGGTCACTTCATCAAGCCGGCATCGACCACGTCACGACCTGCATCAGCAGGGCCGCACTATTGCTTCTTCAAGCTGGTGTCCATCACGCCGACCTACTTCGACTCATCGGCTGACATCGAGGCTTCGACATCTCGGCTGGACCGTGGGTTTTTCCATCTCTTCATCAACCTACTCCGGAGACTTCGGCGTCACTAGTCGACCAGCTCCATCATGATAGCTGGACCGAGGGCTTTGCCTCGGCGAGCCAACCTTGGTCAGCATCGCCATACCGTCGCTTTATCGCCCATTAGGCAATGGGTGTGCGGATCGAGTCCCAATTCTGGGTATCACCTTTCTTCGGATTGCTACAACAAATAAACCAGGTGCTATTAATCCTAGTATTTTTTGCTTGTTTGGGTTTATGTTTCCCAAGGAATTATTACTCTGGCTTCTCCATCATCTGTACACAGGTCTATCAAATGATGGACGCATTAACGAGGTCGCGTGGTGGTTCAGTCAGTTTCCCTACATAGTCCGGCGAACGCCACATCTGGAACTCGGACTGACCTGTGAATTCAGGCTTTGCCACGCCTTTGCCGCATCACGCCAACGCCCTGCATCGAACTTGACTTCGGCGCCATGCCATATTTATTTTATTACTCACTTTGCATAAATTATTTATTATGCAATGATTTTTATTATTATTACTATTATCTCCGATTTGCACTATTTTTTGTGCACGGGAAAATGATCTGGGGACTTATCATTCTGCCGGTCCGCATTGACCGTGCTATGTCACCACTTCGGTGTGTCGAGCTCTCCACTCCGCCACCTCTGGACTGGCTTGGGGGATGGAACCTCGTCCCGCATCAAGCTCGGACCAAGTCATCAATGCCGAACACATTAACCAGCTAAGTCGCTTTCATGCTCAAAGTTTTAATTTTTAACTTGTGTTCGGTTCGACCAAGCATTATACTTTTTTGGAAAAAGTTGCTTGTAAAAAATTTCCTTGTCCAAACTTTGTTTGTGACACACATATTCAAATACCCCGTTTATTTGGGGGCTTCCTTTATGAAGCTTTTCCTCTTGCATATGATTATACTTGTACGGCTTCGTTCCTTGTTCGTGTATTACGCCACAATATGCACCATATTGACTTAAGCGATTTGCAAGCTGGGTTGCCTGGCTCCTGTGCTTACCCCTACGTTCCCGATTGTTCGGCTAGGGAGTAAAGGGAGCACCTCTGCGATTGTCACGACCGGGTCCTCTGAGCTCTGACCTCAGACTGGGTGAAGCCGAAAGCTAGCGCTCTTATTGTTTTCAATCATGGTCGGCACACAACGTAACTCATGAGTACAAAAAATCTATCGCACAAGTCTCATAGTAATAATGAGCACCGAAGAAAGGTATCGGTGGGGGTACTATTTTCTTTGAAGATGCTTCTTACACTTCGTCTGTAATATAGCATAAGTTCCCTGAGCGCACTTTGTCTGTTACAGCCTTATGGCCCGGTTGCCTGGTTATCGGAAACACTGTCGATATTCTCGACATGTGGAGTACATAACACTTTTCGGTCCTTAACCGAAGAGGGAGAAGCCGACGATCGGTTAAGACGCGTTTAAAGTTCGGTTGAACAAACATATGATATAAGTACTTCGGTACATACAATCATTATACATAAAATCTTTTACCCAAGTCACTTGGGGGCTCTTAAAATTTATATGAGCCATTTTATGGTAAATGTGTTTTCTTCTTGGTCGCTGCAAAGTCTTTTTCTATTGCTCCTTTTTCGACGTGAGTGTGTGATCAATAGCCAGATAACCCATTTTCTCTCTAGTGACCGCTCGAGTTTAGTTCGCTAAACTGGTCTAACGAGAAGCACTCCACCTTCGGGATAGGAGGCTGCTGCTGTAGGCTGACCCACTTGAAGTCTTGAGATCGGATGTGTAATGTTAAAGCACGATAGAAGCACTCTTTTTTTCTAAGACCAATTTTCAGATTGGCACCGAACACTTGATCTTGTTCGGACGCCAAGTTGTTACTGACGTTTTTTGGTTTTCCAAGCTTATGGCACTTTTAAACTATTTGTGTGTTTTCAGCACAAGTCTCGCAGTGCAATGTCGGACACCTTTATAGATTCGGCAAAAATATTCTCGGATATTGCTATATATGCATCGGTTTTGAATTGTGTCTTCGGTCATTAGTTGGGTTGCCCGGCTCCTGCTCTTGCTTCCTACGTTCCGCTTTGTTTGGCTAGGCGTGCAAAGGGAGAACCACTGCGATTGTGCTTCCAGCTCACACGGTTAAGCACCTCAGTGGAGAAAACTGAAAACTGACTGTCACAATAAGCGTAAACTGGTCAGCGATCCGATGACTATGTTAAATGGCGGGCCACTCATCACAATGGCCGAAGTGTTTACGGCTTGACCTCGACTGTCGCCGAACACTACCGGGGGCTATTAACTGTCCTCCCAAACTAAATCCTCGATATTTTCTCTTACATTAGAGCTGAGGTTTCATGATCATGCTTAGCATGACAACCCAAAGAAAGAAACCGATAGCGGGACTATTTTCTTTGGAAGACATTTCTTATGTTAAACCGTAATATAACATATCTCTCTGCGTACCTTTGTTTATAAAACCGTATGGCCAGATTGCCTTGCTTGTCGTAAATCTTTGCCCTCATAAAGGCTTTATAAAGTAGGACAAACACTCCTCGGCTACTGGCTGAGGAGGTGGAAGCCGATGGTCAGTCAACAAAGTTTTGTACAATGCGGATCCAAGCATTAATGGCGTAAAGTACTTGGATACATAGAGTCATTACACATAATTTGTGATTTTACTATGGATATTGATCCTTAATTCGGCCACCCGTGCCCGCATTAAGGCTCGGGGGCTACTGGGCTTTGGGCTTATTATTTACAAATATTAAAGGGGCACATCGATCCCCTGATCTGGTGTTGCCACCCGACCAGTGTCTCCGGGGCTACAGCATTGCCTCTCCAATGCAGAAAATTTTAAGTGCAATACAGTTTGCGAGGAGATTTTGATCCTCAGGTTGGTCGGCCGCACCCAACCTGAGTCTCGAGGACTGAGCATGCCGCTTTTTGTGTCCCGAAGTATCCTGCCGAGCTAGGACTTGATCCTCAGGCCGATTTTACAAATCAACCTGAGTCTCAGCGGCTACTGGGATCAGCGGTCTTACGTCATCCTTCAGGTGCATCTCGGGTTTTAAACCGATACACACCTTGAGGGATACTGGCTATATATCTCGGCAGAGAATAAATTGCACCAATCAAAAATATTAACAAAAAATCAGCCCACAGTCGGGGTGGTGCACCACCTCGGAAGCAGTCCGGCATAAAGCTCGGGCCCTAGTGGCTGGCTCCATAAAGGGCATTTCCAGCATTAAGCTCGGCTAAACTCCTTCAACTTTTTTGTACCAAGATGATCTATGACATCTTGGATATAGTCCGGCGTTGGAGCTTGGACACAGTCCGGCGTTGGAGCTCGGATATATTTCGGCATTGGAGCTCGGAAGCAGTCCCGCATTAGTGCTCGGCTGAAAAAGATACCTTGAATGCTATCCCCCGTTAGAGCTCGGACGCAAGAGGACACTGCCTCCCGGGAACAACTTCAAACCCGAGGTGTGGCATAAAAATAACAAGGCATTGATAAAGGCCGGAAACTTAAAGGGGCTCCTCGGATACCCGACGTGTAAACTCGTCGAATGCATTTCGGCGATCCTCAAGATCGAAGATGGGAATATTTGTTGAACTAGTTTCCAAGACCGACAACCGAAGAAGAACAATTCGGAAGAATCGAGGAGCGTCTCTAACTTGAAGACCGGTTCAGGGGGCTACTGACGGTGTCCTGGACTAGGGGGTACTCACCACGTCATCTCCCGATCTGTTAGATTGGGCCGAGGACCCCCATGGCCGTATACTCCTGGTCCAGTTCGGACAGCTGCCACATACATCCTACAAAACTTGGTGATCAAGACAAGGACTCCTCCCCACCGGCGTATTCGGCTAGGACTCTTGTTATCCTGGGCCTCTGGTGCATTATATTAACCGAGGCCAGGCTAGTCGATAGATAGATATATACATACAATCATACCATAGGCTAGCTTCTAGGGTATAGCCTATCTGATCTCGTGGTAGATCTACTCTTGTACCACCCATATCATCAATATTAATCAAGCAGGACATAGGGTTTTACCTCCATCAAGAGGGCCCGAACCAGGGTAAAACATCATGCCCCCTGCCTTCTGTTACCATCCGGCCTAGACGCACAGTTTGGGACCCCCTACCCGAGATCCGCCGGTTTTGACACCGACACCCACCATGCTACCACCCCGCTCCACCTCTCCCACGTCCTGTCAAGGAGAGCAGAGGAGAAAACACAACTGCTTCGTACCCAAAAAACCCATTGCATCTTCTTCTCCACACTTCCTTTCACAAACCTCTTCTATCCAGAACAAACACGAGAGAGCAGAGGAGAGTCATGGCAGATGCACCTCTTTACAAGCAGCTTCGCAAGTACACTAGGGAGCTCCACGACGTCGACCTCCACGTCAACCACAAGCTCCACATCGTTTGCACAAGCAATGGTGAAGACATGGACAAGATGTTGTCCACACTCAGGAGGAAGCTCGGCGGAATGCCCGTTAAACTAGTCAGTGTTGATGTCGAATACACGCACTACATGAAGCCACAACGGGCAGCAGTGCTCCAGCTATGCGTAGAAAAAGAATGCCTTGTCTACCACATCTCTGCAGCTAAAGATAGGTCACAATAACTATCAATCTGTACTATTGATTATCAATATTGATTTTAAATTTTCTTCACTGCAATCGCCAATATTTAAACTTTGGTTTTCATTTTTGAAAAGCATAACATATGAATCCATTGACAGTTTTCATCTGGCTCCATGTATGTCCCTCATGTGTTCAATTCTTGAATTATATGATCTAGCAATACACGCAGTTTTATTTTGTTTTACCAAATACAAACTATTTGACTGAACAATAGAAAAGTGCAACATTACTATACAAAACATGTATGAAATTCAGTTCAAGAATACAATCATGCACAAAACATGCATTGTTTATGCAATATACTATGAGATTTATTAGTTATGTTGAACAAAGTATTAACAACTACTCAACGCAACAGATTCAGATATTCATACTGCAGTTCAGTTTTAGAAAAAACAAAAAACATTGGTACTTCTAAGAAAATAAAATATATTCACTCTATACAAACATCTTGCAGGCCAATGGAACTAGACAAATTCCTCATGAATGGTGAGTACACCTTCGTCGGATTCGCCATTGAAGGAGACAAAAGCAAGCTGGTTTGGAGATCAACTCCGACAACTACATTGATATTCAGGTGGAATGGAGAGACCCATACAATAAAAAGAAGTTTGACTCTTTGGCTGATGTTGCCGGTAGGATGATAGACATTCACTACCATGACATGAAGAAAAAAATTAACCGCAAGGAGGACCATACTCTGTGGGGATTCTTCCCACTGCCAGAAAAGCTTATCAAGTATGAAGCAATAGATGCATTCACAACATATGAGTCATGGAAAATCATCTACGATGTCATCATGGGACTGGACAGGGCAAAAAGAGACAAAGAAGCAAAGCAGAAGAAGAACAAGGCTGTAATCCAATATAACAACTAGAAATAATTCAGGGCTATGTTTTAGTTTCACTTTACTTTAGCCATTGTGTTGTTCTTTGTTTCATGTATGCAAGCTTTTGATTATGTCCATTGCTTCATATCGAACATTTCTTTTGTAAAAACAATGTTGTTTTGAATTATCATTAAATTTTATTTCTATTGTTTGCTTATGTATCACAGTTTGCTTTTGATCAATTGCTTTCGCTGAAATTAGTTTGTGTTAGAACAAGTATCCAGAAAACTTTGAAAAAATTAATGTGTGATACCAAACCATACTATTCACATACATAACATATTCAAAAACAACATTAAAAAAATTAAGTAATCTGACTATAACTCATACCTAGAAAAAGATTAATGCAGTTCACAATGCTAAAAAAGCATTACACATTTGTACACATGCAGTCCACAAAAAGTAATTATAGAAAAAGAACATTAATATTAATATTTATAAAGAAACGTGAATACAGTTCACATAACAAATATAAGGCGGTTCACAGAGTGTATATATGAAGTGTAGTACGTGCATAAATGCAGAACGAAGGGGCTGCAGCAACTTTCGTTCAGTGCACAACATACAGACTTGGTACGTGCAGTGCAGTACTCAACATTGGTGCAAGTAGTACAAATGACATCATTTGTACTACCACGAAAAATGTATACTCCAAAAGAAAAAATGCTTCAGATAAGGAAGAAATTGACCACCCGGTTACAACCAGGCCCCAGCCAGTCCCATAATAGGTCTCTACAAAATGTGTGCAGTTCTCCCAAGTCTTACAAGGAAGTTCGCTATATGTGTGCATGAAGTGTGGTACATGCTCAAAATGAACCACAAGAGAAGCACTTTCGCGCAGTGCACAACACAGAATTAGTGCACCTGATGAAGTACTTAAATGTAAGTCATGCAGTCCGCAGCGTTGGCATAACCAGTCACAACTTTGGCACAAAGAAGGATGCACGCAGTGCAAAAATGTATACACCTGCAGCACAGGACTATGACGAATGCAGTGCACATAGAGGCAACAAAGCAGTGCACACCCGTAAGAGGGAAAAACAATAAAGAAAAATGCTACCCATGCAGTGCACAAAAATGTAGCGCAAACATGTGTAGTATGGAATGCGTGCACATGCAGTACAAAACCATGACAAATGCAGTACAAGGTTGTTTTGCTAAGCAGTGCACGCCCCTGCATGAAAAAAAATACTTAAGATAGAAAATACATAGAAAAAAAATTGACCACCACAGGTGCATCCGGCCCCAGCCAGTCTCGTAGTAGGTCTGCGCCCAGCATAGGCGAGCCGTTCTGAGCCACAATGCATGGTGCCGGGCGCAAATGGGCCCACGGGTCATAGAGCATAGAGCAGCGAGCGCCGTGCTTAAGCGCCCAAACAAGTAACCAGAGGAGTTCGATGCGGCTGCCTCGCCAGCGCTTATAAACAGGTCGGGCGCGCCTTCCGCGGATGAGGTGGGACTAATACCGCACACAACGCACCGGGAACCAGCCGTGCTCACAGGCCGACTTGGGCCCAATGCGTCTTCACTCCCCGAACATAGGCCCAAAAATTCTCACATCCCCAAAACAAACAAAGCCCAACGACGCACAACTAGCAAGTTACTCCAGTACCCCCTCACCTTAAAAAAATGCAGTCCGTTGTGCAGTCCGGTATGGGACGGAAGATGTGCTGTCAATAAAGCATTGCAGTTCGCTTAGACGAATTTTTTTCCAACCAATCAAAAACACTACCACGGCGAATCTTTTCACTTGGCTACAACGACACAATCCCACGTCACATCCTTGCTAGGTTGACAGGCGCACGGGGTGTGACGGACTCGCCTGCGCATGCGGCGCCGCGGCACGCCGCGTCGCTGCCTACTCCGGCTCGTTCCAGGCTCGGCCTCGCAGGGGGATGGGGAGGGGGGTCACGACCCCCCTCCCCACCACCCTGCTCGGCCTCGCACTAACGCACGCAGTGCGCTTGGTTGACAGGCGCAGTGCGGACATTCTGTTTTTCCAAGAATAGGACGCGCGCAACCCTAGAGCCACACCCCTAAGATAGACAGGGAGACGCACGGGGTGTGACGGACTCACCTGCGCATGCGGCGCCGCGGCACGCCGCGTCACCGCCTGCTCCGGCTCGTTCCAGGCTCGGCCTCGCAGGGGTCGTGACCCCCCTCCCCACCCCCCTGCGAGGCCTCGCGCTAACGCACGCAGTGCGCTTGGTTGACAGGCGCAGTGCGGACATTCTGTTTTTCCAAGAATAGGACGTACGCAACCCAAGAGCCACACCCCTAAGATAGTCAGGGAGGCGTACGGGGTGTGACGGACTCACCTGCGCATGCGGCACCGTGGCACGCCGCGTCGCCGCCTGCTCCGGCTCGTTCTAGGCTCGGCCTTGCAGGGGGGTGGGGAGGGGGGTCACGACCCCCCTGATCGGCCTCGCGCTAACGCACGCAGTGCGCTTGGTTGACATGCGCAGTGCGGACATTCTGTTTTTCCAAGAATAGGACGCACGCAACCCCAGAGCCACACCCCTAAGATAGACTGGAAGGCGCACGGGGTGTGACGGACTCGCCTGCGCATGCGGCACCATGGCATGCCGCGTCGCCGCCTGCTCCAGCTCATTCCAGGCTCGGCCTCGCAGGGGGGTGGCCCATGCTCGGCCTCGCGCTAACGCACGCAATGCGCTTGGTTGACACGCGCAGTGCGGACATTCTGTTTTTCCAACAATAGGACGCACGCAAACCCAGAGCCACACCCCTAAAGATGGACACGGAGGCAACGGGGTGTGACGGACTCGCCTGCGCATGCGGCACCGTGGCACGCCACGTCGCCGCCTGCTCCAGTTCGTTCCAGGCTCGGCCTCGCAGGGGGTGGGGAGGGGGTCACGACCCCCCTCCCCACCCACCCGCGAGGCCTCGCACTAACGCACGTAGTGCGCTTGGTTGACAGGCGCCGTGCGGACATTCTGTTTTTCCAAGTATAGGATGCACGCAACCCCAGAGCCACACCCCTAAGATAGACAGGGAGGCGCATGGGGTGTGACGGACTCGCCTGCGCATGCGGCGCCACGGCACGCCACGTCGCTGCCTACTCCGACTTGTTCCAGGCTTGGCCTCGTAGGGGGTGGGAAGGGGGGTCATGACCCCCCTCCCCCCTTCTCGGCCTCGCGCTAACGCACGTAGTGCGCTTGGTTGACAGGCGCAGTGCGGACATTCTGTTTTTCCAACAATAGGACGCACGCAACCCCAGAGCCACACCCCTAAGATAGACAGGGAGGTGCAGGGGTGTGACGGACTCGCCTGCGCATGCGCCGCTGCGGCACGCCGCGTCGCCGCCTGCTCCGGCTCGTTCCAGGCTCGGCCTCGCGCTAACGCACACTGTGCACTTGGTTGACAGGCGCAGTGCAGACATTCTGTTTTTCCAACAATAGGACGCACGCAAACCCAGAGCCACACCCCTAAAGATAGACAGGGAGGCGACGGGGTGTGACGGACTCGCCTGCGCATGCGGCGCCGTGGAACGCGGTGTCGCCGCCTGCTCCGGCTCGTTCCAGGCTCAGCCTCGCAGGGGGTGGGGAGGGGGGTCACGACTCCCCCTCCCCACCCCCTGCTCGGCCTCGCGCTAACGCACGCAATACGTTAAGTACAGGGAATACAAATAGCAAATACAAATCTATAGTCAACCAAAAAAATGGGGGGGGGTCCAACCCCACCCCATACCTTACAATACAAACAATAAAAAAATAACCAACTGAAGGTTAAGCAAAAAAGTAGTGCACTTGGATAGGCAAAAAGCAGTGCACTTAGTTAGGCAAAAAATCAGTACAATATCATAAAGCAACACACTTCACCTGGTTAGGCAAAGCAGTGCAGTATCATAAAGCACCGCATTTCCAAGATACACACATGAATGCAGGGTCTGCGGCAAAAAAGTGCAAAAAAAATAGGTGCAACACAAACTTGTAGACAAATGCAGTGCTTTTGTTGGACGAAGTAGTTCGGTATCACATGCAATGCAGCTAATGGGACACATAAGATACATATAAGCGTGTCAAAATGCTAGTTCACACAGAACGTGTAAGTCAACAAAAATAAAAATAAACACATATATATGCTGTATGTATTATTTATATAAAATACACATACAGATACAAATTCGTCCATAAAACACTGCTGCAAAAAAGCAGACGAAAGTCACAACAAACAGAAAACAAACACCGTTTCATACATTATATACCTTAGACACCACACAACACACAACATGAACCCTAGTTCTTGTCCATACACAGGGTTTTTACCAAGTAGATTGTTACTGCGTCTGCGATTGCGACGGGGAAGTAAGCCCGAGGTCCGCAATCAGTTATCGTAGCTCAGGCGGCATGTCTTCATAACACAACATGTCCGAGGAATTGAACAGCAGTTGGAACATGTACTCCGCCTTCCAATCTTCAATAGTAGGCTGAAAAAGAAAATTAAAAAAATGCAGACAGTCATTAAATAAAAAGGTTGTCATAAAGAACAAAAAGTGAAAAGGTTAAAATAATAATAATAAAGTAACAAGAAAAAGAAGAAAACAGAGAAGGTTTTACGTCGGTTTTGATAATTTTCTCAACTAAACATTGGCCGTCATACAACTGCGTCACCCTTAGAACATAGATTCCGCACTCGTTTGCTCCCTGCGCTGGCACAACCGGGTAAGAGGGCTTCTCTGCCAATTTAACCCAGTCAGGGTGGTTCTTAGATTTACACATTTTTTCACCATAAATCGTCTTCATCAACTGAGTCATCCTCCTCATCTGGCAAAAAAAGGAAGCACAATGTAAAAATAACACACACCACAGATCAAATTACGATTCAGATACAAAAGTTGTTCTCAACGTCTAGACAGTCCCTCTTTTAAATGCACATGAGGTCATTTCCTTTTATCTCCTTTTTTACAAGGATTATGGGGGGTCTGAGAAAAATGCAGTTCTGTCACGCGTATGTTGCAGTGCACTACATAAACAAGTGTGGTCCTATGTGTGCTAACATTGCATGTGCAGTTTATCAAAAAAATGCAGTAGGAGAAACACAAAAAAGCTTTGTACTTGGCAAGAAAAAATGACATACCACTTCAGTGCAATCTGAATGGTAATCACTCCTGCACCACTTTGTCATGACATCAGCATGACTAGTGTACTTCCTAGTGTCATGGATATCAAACGTCTGGTGATGCTGGTTCATCGTGTATAAGGAATAATGACCATCCTTGGAGTGCGGCATCATAATCTATTCACATCAAAAAAACAAAAATGGAAACTTATTTCGACACGTAGCACTAGAACCACTGCTCCAAAAATTAACTATAAAAAGAAATGCAACAAACTAGAAAAATAAACGACGGGAAACAACGAACTTACAAGTTTTGCATCCAACAGGTTTACGTCGTCACTCACAAAAACCTTGAACTGGTTAACTGCATCTTCTAAAACAAACGTGCTATGCACAACTGGCAACACAGGGTTTCCTTCGTCATCTCTCGTCACAAATGTTTCCATCTGAAGAACATACTGCAAAGAAAAAAGAACAAAGAAAGGACATGGAAAAAAGAATAAACAGTGCATGCAGGCATGGACATAAAAAAACCAGTACAATAGAAAAAAATTACAGCACACGTTTACCGTGATAAATAAGGGTGAAAGTAGCACACATTCACCAGAATGATAAACTAAACCCATTTCAGGGTCTTGCTTCCAGTACTTGATGATAAAATCCATGAGATACGAATCCATTAAAGCTCCTTTGCCAAATGTATTATAGATATAGTCAACAATGTAAGTATCAAGATCACCAAAAAGACTGTTCACCATAAAGAACGCATTCCTGCAGTAAACATACAGAGATGGGATCAATAAAATTAAAATTAAAAACAGAACACACAAAAAGGATCAAGGGCACACACATAAAACTTAATCGTGGTATTTGGTTACAAATTCTTTGCTGAGAATAAGATCCTTTATTTTCCTCGCCTCATCAATATATTTGAACCTCGGAGGCTTCAATTTCTCTATAGAGCATCTCAACTTAAAAGCCCTCTCACCTGCCCTCTTGTTCGAAAAACTTCAACATCATCCACAGGAGGACGATTAATTGCTGCACTCTGAGTCCTCATGACGCGAGGACACGGCGTAACAAAATCATCATCATCAACATCAAATACATCATGTGGGGAGCTAGGGCGAGAAACACTTCCACCATCAGGTCCAGACGCCACAGCTGTGTTCAAACCATCTCCAGCCAAAGAATCAGAATTATTTAGAGAGATTTCAATGGCGCAATCCTCCATAACCACATCAGAACCCTGGAACTCAAACAGTGATGTACAACCTTCATGAAGCCCCCCATCAAAACCTAAAACCGTGTAAGAAAAAACATGGAAACACTCGGCACAAAAAATACAAAACCAAAAAACATGTAATACATCTCATTAAAATAAAAAATTGCAGTTCACTAAAGAATAGAATGCAGCACAATTGTCTACAACAATGCAGTCCACTTGTCCACAGCAATGTAGAAATAAAAAAATGTATACAACAATGCAACCCACTTGTAAAGAACAATGCAGCTCACTTGCCCAAAAAAATGCAACTCATTAACACAACAAATAAATATACACATACAATCTAAATCACAAACGTAACTAAACAAACTATTAAAAAAAGCCCGTAAGAACCGGAAGCAAGCAGTAGGCAAAAAATAAATAAAGGAAGGATAAAGAAGTTCACTAAAACAACCTTTATCTGCAAAAATTAAAAGTGATGTTAAATCAAGGGAACACTTTCTCGATGTGAGCTAACTATAGAGCATGGCCTTTCTGATGTAGCCAATGTGCTCCACCCCAAACTAAGCAACTCGAACACCACCCCAAGTCTGCAGGAATTGAAACATATAGAATCCACAATCATGCCTGCAATAAAAGAATAAAAAACACCAGTTTCACAAAATGAAAAATTAAAAAAACTTGAGCACTATGGTGAAGAGGCGATGTACGGAACACACCCATTAGGCTGCAATGGGACAATGACATGTTTCAACACAAATCCATCAAGTGTAGGAGGATTTAGCGGCTCATCAGAACTTGAGCTTCCTTCTTTCCATGCACGCTTGATATTTTTAACCATCCTCCTAAAAACCCTGATCGCATCAGGGCTGCCAGGTTTATTGAGCGAGTCAAGAAATTCAAACCGTCTTTCTTTCACATTTAAGGCAACTACACAATAATGACCAACGCCATCCCTTGTATCTGGTGGATCAAATGTTGCAAAAAGGACCTGTTCAAAGCACGAATAAATAAATAAAATTATAATAAGAAGAAGAAACAGAACACTATAAAAACAAACACGCAAAAAATATAGTCTTCAGCACATAAAAACGTTACTCACCATATCCTTTTTATCAACACGCTCCTCGGCTTTTGAAGAGAACATCATTTTAACACTCCTGCCTACAGTACCACCATTCCAAATTTTTGTCTGCTAATACAAAACCCAAAATTAAATAGTGCTCAATAAAACATGTCGTCGCACGAAATCAGAAAAGAAAATACAAAAAAATAAAACAAAAATTTCTGCATTCTTACACAAATATGGTACGGGACAACCATTGTCGGAGATCCCTTAAACTTATCTACCAGCAAAGAAACCCCAAGATCTACAAGTCTTGTAGTGAGCATCCCTTTATCCCAAAAGGATTGACCAACTTCACCAATGGTAATATCACCCAACTCAGTTTTAAAAGCAATCATGTCCCTGAATTTTTCATGAAAAACTGAAACATAAG